>NW_009623623.1:142026-161652 GCF_000690535.1 Cariama cristata
AGTCCACAGGAGAGTACAAATGTGCATGTATTCAGGCGAAAGTCTGAAAAGTCTCTTATTTTCTTTGGATGCAAACAGAAAAGTCTTCAAACCCAGTCAGATAAACAAGAAAATTGTCTCAGAAACAGCACCATATAATGCCAATAAAAAACATGTGTTTCAATTCAAGGCAATTTTTAGTTTGTTTCTGCAATATTGCTTAAGGGATTCTTTTGTTTTACCACTGTATTGGCATTCCTTAACTTTGGTCTTAGTTTCTCCCTCCGTGAACACGGCTCAGACACAGACTAAAACTGCATGAGATAGCACCCACGGGGGGAATTCTGCCGTTCAGAAGCAAGGGCACCGAAGGGCTGAAGGGCGACGGTGAGAGCACAGGAAGGCAGCAAGAAGAGACACGCAGTCTAGTATTGGGTGAGACTGTCCAGCAGAGAAAAGAGGATGAATGTAAGAAACAACTTTTCATTGATAGAGCTGGAAAGGAAACAGAGCGAAGAAGTCAGGCGTTAGACATTGTGTAAAGAAGATGAAAGACTGAACAAGAAAAGCACAGCGTATAGTCTGAAACATCATGGGTTTGGCTTATATGAAGAAATGCTTCCCTGTAAATTCTTCTTAAAAGTTAGAATTATGTGTCGACTGTAGCCCAAGCAGCCTGAGCCTATGCTGTGTGTACACAGGTCTCCTGAGACTGCAGAATGGCGTAGGGACCAATAATAAATAGATCTTGATCATGTTTCTGAAAGTCTAAGCCCAGGCCATTTGTAATGATGTGGTTACAAAGGATGGGGCAAAACCTAAAAGACCTGCTGTTACCTCTCGTCGTTTGAAACAGAGGCCAATCTTGCAGGCAAAATTCCCATTTACTGTTCAAGAGCGTTGGGTGCAAACTTCGGGCTGCATTCTAGTGTTGTGTTTGTAAGAACAGATTTCCTTCATTATTTTTTTAAAATTAATGGCAAGCCATAGGACACTCAGTTCAAGACTGCATCTTAAGAGATTTTTTTTTTCGACCTTCATCTAGAAACTTTTGAAGAACTCTCTTTTTCAGTTAGAGATAGCAAGTATTTCCCTGTTTCAGCCTGACCAGAAACCACCAAGACTCGCTTTTCTCAGGGCTTCTCAGTTGGGAGCTTGCCACTTGAGCTAAAATGCAGATCGTGAAAAATTGAAGTGAACAAATAAAGAGAGCTCAACCTTTGAGGGCCACCAGGCTGAAGGGAACAAGGGAAGGGTGCGCAGTCAGCACTTCTCAGATGGAGCCCTCAGTCAGCGTTGATGACTCTTCCCCGTTAATGACAGGAGAGATCAAGGAATAATCAGCTACCATTTTCTAAATATGCCACAACCAGATCAGCTGAAATAAGCTTTATGTAAAGTGAGCAAGTAGGCCCCAAATATCCTAGTAACTGTGATGGACTTTAAATGTGAAATGATGCGGTTTTAAAAATCCTGAATGAGCTTTTACAGCCACTTCTCATGAGGTTAGCTTTTGTAAACCGCTGCAAAGCAGAAGACATAGTTAGGTATCTTCCCACAGCAGATGATTTTCACCCACAATTAAACACAGGTGCAGACCCACTAATTATGTCATTATCAGTCTAAAGATGGTAAAGATGCAAGCATAATTAGTTGTATCCGTAGTTTTGTATCTGTAATTTTGTATCTACTGAAGGTCACCTAGAGCATATGCCTGAAACTCAGGCCAGCAGCTGATGCTAGGTATGGGCATTTACCCCCACTAAAAGCCATGTCTGACATTCATGCTACCCACCCTGCAAAATAAGAAGACATGAGAAAGATGTGTCCATATCTATCAATCTATCTATCTCAAACTTTATTGCACAGTGGTGTTTCCCAGAGATACACATTTTTCTGAGAGGTAAAATACCATTTCAAAAAATAAATACGACCAGTCAGACATTCCAGTTTTGACCTTTTACTATCAAAAGGGAGGAAGAATTACTATTGCTTTAAGCTTATTCACACAATTATTGACTGTGAGTAGTTGGTCAGGAGTCATTTATGGTCAGACTCACATTTTTATCACTAAATCAGAAAGAGAAGTCTGTATTAAAATTACAATACTTCATCTTCCTGGGAAATGGACTCAAGAGTACAGGCTTGTTTAGGTGTGATCCTGCAGACAAATGAGGCGAAAACATTAGCAAGCCAAATGCTTGGCTTAAAACTTCACCAAGTTTATCCGAAAAGGGCAATGACCATTTTTTTACTCTATGAAAAGTAAAGAGCAGCTTTCCCCATCCCAGAGGGTGGAAGTGGCCTTTCAGCCATCCACCCGACGGGTAAACAAGACCAGAAAGAAGGAAAAGGAAGCATTAGCAGCCGGAGTGTGCATGATTTATGTTTTGTTAAGCTCAATTAAGTCTCTGGCCAGAACTAGCTCATACCATGTCCATTCACACAGGCATAGAACTCACTATTTATTCTTCTTTTCAATGAAAATGAAATGCTTACTTTACCAGAACATACATCTTAAATAAAAAGGTCTTCTGCCGTAGCCTTTGGAAAAGCAGTGGAGGAAGCAGCGGTGTTGTGCAAAACTTGGCTGGGGATCCGTGGGCTCCGTCAGCACGTAGGCCATTTTATGCCTTCTTATTTACGCATGTGTGGACTGTAACAAAATTTTGGTCTACTGAAAAAGAGCCTACTGACATCTTTTCCCTATGTGAGTTCTATTTGCTTACTAAAATGGGGAAGGGTGTCATTTGCTTTTATCACTAATGAATTCCAGTGTGCAAAATCAGATCGTTACCCAGCCGCTGCCTGGAGTGGCTGCACAAAGCGTTCATCCCTGATACAAATTTACAGCAATCACCTCGAGTTTTGTTCAGTATTGTTGCATAGAAATGCACATGTAACACCATAGTTAAAGTGCGTTCAGACCTGAGTGGTGCTCTTAGAACACGGGTCTTGCACCAGGTCTTTGGTCACACATGGTTATGGGGAACCAAAACGTGGTGCATTCGAAGGGACTTTTCTGCCCCTGCATTTCCCTTACTTTTAAGGGATCTGCTGAAGGGCATTTGAATCTCAGAAACATTCCTGTTTTGTTTGAACTAGTCCAATAAAAGCACTGACTACAGTTCCTTGGATTATTAGTTTTACTTTTTTCTCCTTTGAATAGTGAACCTGGTTTTCTCCCCTCTGCTATAGCTAAAATGTCAGCTAGCAGAAGTTACTTGTTTTCAGTGTCACACACAGCCCAGTTCTCTGTAATGTTAATCCTATTGAAAGATAAACTTCAAGATCAAAGCAAATTTCTGTTCCCATGGTTTATTTCTTCTAGACTTTGGAAATATGTGGGCACTGTGTGCTAAAGATTTACTCCTACTGAGTCTTCTGTTGTTTATCCATTTCAGTTGTTCCATCTGTCAGACCATCTGCCTCCCAATGACCCCATTTCTCTTTTTTTTCCCCCATTTGTATTACAGGTCCATACGTTTCGAGGTCCGCACTGGTGTGAATACTGCGCCAACTTCATGTGGGGTCTCATCGCTCAGGGAGTGAGGTGTTCAGGTAGCCCTTCAACATTTTCTGTCATTTTCTTGCAATGCTCAGACATCTGTCCCACCACGAGCCTGCACTCCCTGCAGGAGGGGAGGTAGGGATTACTTTACAGAACAAGGCAAAAAATCCTTCCCCGCAAGTTAGAGCGTTGTCATTTTCCCCATTAACTGGTTTAGAAATGAAGTCACCAGCGCTTGGTCGCTGAGGGTGACATCCTTTCGGTAGTACCTTGGTCATGTGTGTGCCTTGGTGTATACATTAAGAATTGATGTTTATGGTTAAGTTACCCCTGAATGTTTTTATGTCTTACGAAGCAAGCCCTGAAAATGGCAGAGCCAGCCAGTAACTAGGCTTCATACCTCATCTTTTTGCCATCCCAATTGCTGAGAAGTGCCCTTGTCTGCAAAAAGACTGTCACCTGTTTCCTATAAAAATACCATGTGTTGCTGCAAGCCTGAAGTATCCCACCTTGAGGGAAAGCAAAAAATACGACCTTCATTTTCCTAGAAGGATTAGGTTTCTGGTGTCTCTAGAACTGTATTAGCATTTTAATAGTGCTTTAATTATTTCAAATTTGTTCTTTTATGAAAAATAATAATATTGGAAAAATGCAATAATCATCACATCATGAGCTTTTGGATTCAGCAAGTGAAACAGTATGTGATGCATTGCAAACGGCATTTCATAACTTCTTTCTATGAACCTTCAATCCTTTATATGTCTCACCTGAATATGCTTCTGTCTTACCTCTCCCTGCCCTGACCTCCAGGATTCCTGATCTCAGACAGGCACTGAACACATCTGACCCTGACATCTGCCTTCCATGGGTAGAGGAGGTGGTTGTTACCTAAAATTTAGACCGCAGTTCGAAGGATCAAAATACCTTTTGCAAATGCAGTTTTAGTAAGTGCAGTCTCAGCTACTGCTACATCTTGTCTGCCTGTAGATGAATAATGGTAACACAAAGAATATGAGAAGGACATTAAAAAAGAGGAAAATTAATAGTAGTTTGCTTTCCAGGCTATTTGATCTTAAACGCAAGTGTGCAAAACCTGACCTCAGTAATGCATAGCGCTGTATTTGTTCACATATGTGAAATACTAAACTTATGAAAAGGCTCATTTATTTAGTATGAAACATAATACTCTCCCTCATTAAATTACCAACATTTAACTCTAAGTAGAGAGACACATTTGGATTTAACTTCACACGCTTGGAGAACAGCACTGAAAACAATACAAGGAGGATCCTAACTGCAGCTGCTCACATTTGTTTAGCTTTCACAGAACAATCATGTATTATGCAGTAATAACTGTATGGAGAAACACACAAAAACCCACCCAATTCCATTAAATGTGTAGGTGTGTTTGTCGTGATTCTATGATTTTGCTTGATTAATATTTTATAGAGAATAATACTGAAATGTGCTGCAAGTAAGAGAATCATGTTTACATTTTTAATAATGTAACTCATGACGGTGGTGTTTGCTTTACTGAGGCTTATAAACTCATTTGGCTGAATATTTGAGTCTATTAGAAAAATTCAATTTGTGGAGAACAAGCAGTGATGTTTAAGTTAATAGAAACCCGCCCATGCAACCAGGAGTAGAATCTGACTCTGGGGTAACACACCAAGAGCCATTTGTAAAATGAATCACTTTTTTACATCATGCTTTCACAGCATTTTATATGCCTAAACTGACCTACAGACTAAACACAGGGGACACTTTAGTCACCAGCAAAGTGATGAGACAAGGATGGGAGGCTGCTGATGTGGCAGAGTGTGCCAAAATGTGACACTGCAGGAATGTGGAAGGGGAAGGGAGGCATGCCAGCTTAAAGCACCGTCCCAATTTGAGTGCTCAGGTGCATCTTAGGTCCTTTGCCCATTAGCAGTGCTAAGCCACAAGCTGGCCAAAAGGCAGTCATTTCTGTGCTAATTTTAGAAAAGCCTAAAATACCCAGAAATTGTCCCACGTGTTCAAATGCAACAGCTAGAGCTACGTGTCTGGTGGTGAATTGACCCAGAGCGCACCAGCAGTCACCTCCGGCTCAGAGGGGGTGTGAGGGACATCCAGAGCTTTTATAGCTTTTTAACAACTCTGCTGGAGTTCACCTGGCCCACCATAAGTTTTTTACAGATTTCCAGACTCATCTTTCTCATCTCCATATTTATTCTAGCTTTGCTGACTGATGGGTAAAAGTTATGCCCTTTGCTTGATGTGGCCCAAGGAAATAAATTGTTAGATAAGACCTATCGGTGTTAGTATTAATTAATTAACCTGTCTAACTTTGTTTACAGACTGCGGGTTGAACGTACATAAGCAGTGCTCCAAATACGTGCCCAACGACTGCCAACCAGACCTCAAGAGGATAAAGCGAGTCTACTGCTGCGATCTCACCACACTAGTGAAAGCCCACAATACCCAGAGGCCAATGGTTGTGGATTCATGCATTCGAGAGATCGAAGCAAGAGGTTTGTGTGCTTAGGAAAGCAGCAGACACAATTAAATGAAGATGACTTAAATTACGTGCTAAGCTAGGACAGGGTATCCTCGTGCACACTGAAGACAGGATGAGAGAAGGGTTTTTTTAGTGTAGGTGATACATTGCTTTGCATTAGCTAGTAAAATTAAATCATGGCATTTCATAATGCAATTTCCTGAAATGCTTTCTGAAAACACGTCAAAACATGTATTATGTTACACTTCTGAAAGGGGTGAACTTTAAAGTGAACTTTAAGTTCATGTTTACATGTCTTTTTTCATTATTTTCTTTTAACATACCTAGGGACACTTCCAATTTCAGAGTAATCAGTTTAAATCAAATACCTTATTAATATATCTTTCCGGACAGTATGGGCAAGAGAACACAAGTGACTGGAAGTGACTCGGGCAAGTGAGGTCACAGGCTGTGGCGTTTTTGTGGTATGTCACAAACTGTGCGGGGTCTCGCATGCTGCTCAGCTAATGACTGACTGATACCTTGGCTCAGGGGGCATGTCACAGCCAAAACTCCAGCTTCTGACAGGTTTTTGGTATGCAGACATATGCCAGATTGAAGAAATACCATATCCCCTCCAACACAACACAGTAATGATCACGTATTTTTTCTTTGGATAGCAAATGTGTATGCCATGCTGCCCAATAAGCCAAATTTCCCTGTTAAGTCATAGCTTCAGCACAGGAATCTCATAGTGTTGAATTCATGGCATCCCAGTAATCTGCATGGCAACAGACTGATACTAGCCATAGGGATTTCAAAGCCACGCATCATCTACTGAAATGAGTCAAAGAATTACAAATAAATCCCCTGCACTACTCTGTAAAGCTCTACCAGGATTATATCATCATTGCAGAGACAAATAGAAAGAATAGTTTGGACCAAGACAGAAGAGCTTTACTCCGATGATATAGCAGGAAGCTACATTGCATTTGAGATCTAATAATCACTTACTTGTACGTTTAGTGATTAAGATAAAATCTGCTGCCCGCTCTCTGTTTTTTCAACATCTTTAAATTTCTTTCTTTAATTGCCATGGAACTATGTAAGATACTGATTTTACTCTTAACAAAACAAAGTGTATTGGATCTTATAAGTAGGTTAGCACTGTGCATAGTCACAATAAGGAGTTCTGGGGCTAAAATAAGTAACATGTGTGTAACTCTGCTTGGCTGGCTCTGCCTGCTCTGCTGGGCTGCCCTGCATTTCATGTTGGTGTGGAGCAATGAGGGGAGAGTTGTGCAAGTGAGCAGGTCTCTTGTGGTGAAAGAACTGTAGAAGGGAGGTACTGATATGGAGGAGAACACTATCCATCACATCTATCAGCTGTGTATAAGTAAAAGCTGACAGCAAAACTTGGAACAAATGTGCTCATAGGGAAAGGCTTTCTCTTACGTGCATTGCTATTTATCATTAAGTAACTGGTAAAAGGAAAGGAGACCTCTAAAGCTTTATTAATTATAGTCAAATCCAGGAAAATCTCCCACATAAAATGAATAAATCATGATAACATCACATGCCCCACCATTAGCAAATTGCCATGTTTTCCTAATGTTTTCATAATCAACTGTGTACCTAACAAAATCAGAAAGTATAAATTCTAAAATTCTTTAATCCTTTAAAAAACAATTTAAATTATCTTGATCCTTCCTTAAATGCTCTGGAGTTTCACATTACAATTAATATTTTGCTACACTTACTAGATCTGTTGTTCTTCTTTATTGTTTTCAAGCCTGAATACTTGGTGGTTGCTGAAGCAAAGTTAACCAAGAACCTTTTGTTTCAGGTTTAAAGTCCGAGGGCCTCTATAGAGTCTCAGGCTTCACTGAGCACATTGAAGATGTGAAAATGGCCTTTGATAGAGGTATACCATTTTTTTATCTTGTACAATTTTAATCTAAGCTTTCAGTTCTAGAACTTTTCAGTTCTTTTTGGTTTTACATAGATACCATGGTAAGGAAAATGGCATATAAGCAGAAGTACAGAAAGCAGCCTGTCTTTTCTGAGTTCTTAAGTAGTGCTTTTCATGAGAAGAAATCATATGTCATAGTTGGAAGGAATAATTAAACAGTAAGTCATGTTAGGCAGAAGGCTAAGTGCTCGGGGGACTGGATGATTGCTCAACCTAGCAGCACAGCCTAGGCTCCTAGTTCAAGCATGAGCCTAGATAGTACCAGGGGAAAGTTCTTAGTCCTGTCTTTAGTAGACTCAGTGCTTTACAATACAATAATCTCTTTAGGAGTTTAAGAACCAGGAACTCCAACTGGGAAGTCATTCTGCATGTTGCCTTGTAGAAAGCACCACACCACTGTGCATGCGATTGCATCTGCACAACAGATGAGAGGAGCATTGCGGAGATTGGTTGTACAGCATACTGAAAAACTAATAATTAAAACACTGCCTGATTACCATCCTAGTAGCCCTTCTGAATTTATTTAGCTGATTATGTTGGTTCTGGTTGTGCACACAGTCTTTGCACACAGGACTAATTTTAAGTATATATGCAAGTCCAGAGTAGGGCCTCAATCAACAGAAAACACATTTTCAAGTACATTTAAGACGTTACATAAATATTCTTCTCTTTTCCCATAAATAGTGTTTTCCTTCCTACTTAATTTTTTCAGGTATTACCTCTGCCATGTTAGGGAATAGGGTCAGACACAGCCCAGTGATCTCAAGCCCGTGGGGATGAAGCAGGTCCAGGTCAAGCCAGAAAGTCAGCCTGCAGGTCAGCGTACCTACGGGAAGGGTGCGTGGCCAGGCACAGGCATGGCCATGATGTAGCTGGAGCCAGCTACAATGTCACTCAGGCAGGGACTGGGGGCCCTGGGGGCCCATGGGCAGGAGGTGTGGGGGCTCCAGGGGAGGCTGGGCAGGACCAGCAAGGTCTATGGGTGGCACATCTTACACTTACTGTGCCTGAATACTTTTTTTGTTTGGAGACAGTTTGTCATGCAGATGTCACTGGCACAGAAAGTCCAACTAGGAATTTCCAAAGTGACTGTTTTCATGCTATACCAAAATATCCTTTAGAAAATAATAGGTATTTTAAAATGTGTTGGATGCTGCAGTTGTGAACATATGCATATACACACATAGGTCAGCGATGATTTGGGCAAAAGAGATGCACAGTGATATGACTGCTATCGTAGGAAGACACTTGTTGCAGACATGCCACATGAAGCAGTGCTGCTGAGAGGGTCACAGTCGCCACAGGTCCCACTCTGCTCCCTGCAGGCAGATCAGGCCTGGCAAACCCTTTTGTTCTGTGTCTTGATTCTCCTCTCGGTGTACCAACCTGAATGAAACCCAGAAGGAGAAGCAGAAGTTGAAGAGGGGAGAGTTTGAAGAAAGCAGATGGAAATTTATGTCTGAGCATGACTTGAATACTGCTGCAGCTGTAGTTCCTTTGCAAATGCTTTGAACCATTGGAGATAGTTCAGTTTTACAGACCGTGTCTCTTTTATTACTGCCTACACTTATGGCATAATCTGGTGGCAATGCACACTTGAATTAGACCCACAGCAAGGAAGAAAGTGTGCTTTACTGGCAAAGAAGGCAGCACCTAGAAACAGGAAGAATAAGGTCACTAGTGTTGGATTTCCAAAGGAAAAAAAGCATGGAAGCAGAGAAATTAAGAACCAAGTTTGCATAAAAAGGCTGTGGAGAAAACCATTGGGCATAAATTGATAAAAAGCTGTGTCTTCATTTTCTTTTACCAACCTTGTGAGGGAAAAGGGCTAAGAAAGGCGAGCGTTGCCATGAATAATGCTAAAAGCAGGGGAACAGTGAACAAGACCTTATTAAGAGAATTTCATGACTAGAGTGTTGCTAAGACCAGAAGCTGAGAACTTTCAAAACTTTCCAGTTTTGAAAATGTTTTCTCCCTGAACTGAGAAGGAAAAGCAAAAGGAGTTGAGTTTTTTTTGCAGGAAGGGATTTAAAGAAAACCAAAACAGATATTTTGTTCTGACTTGTGGGCTGTGCAGCTAGAAAGTGGTTGTCAGCTGGCAGAAGGTTGAATTGGCAAGATGCTTCCAACCTGACAGCTCAGAGCTTGCTTCCCTGTCAGATCCAAGTTTACAGAGACAGGCACCCCACCCTCTCTTTTGCATCCCAACCCCACAGGTAGGAAGATTGCTTTTCTGCTGCCCAGTTACCCCTGCTTAGCCCTAGAAGCCAGAGCAATGGGGAGTGGACTATTCCAAGGATGTGGAATATCCCAGATCTCTGTCCCACGTGACAGAGCTGGGAGAGAAGGGAGACGAGAGCCAGGTGGCAGGTCTCACCACCAGCAACGCCTGGAAGGTTTTTATTCAAATTTCATTTTCTGCCCAGAAAGTGAAATTTATGGGAGTTTTACAGAACTGTTCGTTTTCACCTTTGCTACGGGAAATTAAAATATTTTTTGCAACAGTGGAAAAAAAAAAAAAAAGAGAATTTGTGTCTGAAATACAAAATGGGAGATTCCTGATCAGTTCTGGTTAATAGACGGGTGTTGTGGCAGAAACAGCCATATCTGTGGCCACGTCACTATCTCAAACATCTCTGCAGCATGCTGCATAGCAGAAGGTAAATGTGTTGTAAAAGAGCTTGGGATAGATAGCTGTCAAAGGAGAAGCTGAGAGCAGGGGTATGAACCAGAGAAGAGAACTCTTTAGTCTTGGCACAATACTAGAGGATGTACGCTGACGAGGAATAAATATAGTTTGGCAATTTAAAGACCATTTTTTAACCATTTGAAAGCAAGGCTCTGGAACAACCTTCTAATAAAAGCAGGGGTAAAAACCTTAACTAGTTTTAAAATGGAAGTTGAGGGGTTATACGACACAGTGCCTGCAGTAGCAGAGCACTGCACTCTGGCCTGACAGAGGTCCCTCCCTGCCCATCATTTCTGAGTCAGTCCCCAGGCACCTGGCTAGAATGCCAATGTGCTTTTGCATCTCTAGAAATACAGCCTTTAATAAACAGATTTGAAAATAAACAAGCAAGGAGTCCTCCCATTTTAATGCGCAGGATGCAACCTTCAAATAATGCCATCAAGCTTTCTGGTTTCCCAAGCTCTTGTCAAGCCACGGGAGCCAGAAGACAGTATGATACAGGGGTGAGGTGCAGGGGCCGACTCGGCCGTAGGGTACCTCACCTGCTGGTTTCATGTGCAGCTGAAGGGGTGCAATGAAGAGAAGCCAGCCCTCCCTCTGACTAGTTCTGCTTTGCCAAAGGGACACTCACTTGTTGCTTCCCAAGAATTATAGCAAGAACAGATAGGCAAAGGCAGGTTTGAAAGTTAACATCTCGGGAAGACGATGGTGTCCCACATAATATTATTTGGGCCCAAGGAAGCTGTGATGGTTTTAAAGCAGGGAGAAGTTGGTCCTAATCTTAATTTAAACTAAGACTCCCTTCTAAAGTCAAAGCAGTGTAAATACCCCTACTGTAAATTAGCATGAGGCTCTCTGAGGCGCTGACAATGTTCCATTTTAGTGGTTTTTGTAATGAGAAGGAGGGGAATAATGTTGATTTATTTAATCTGGTGAATGTTGGTGCTGTAGAATGACAGTTGCTCTCTGTCAGCATTGTTGAGCTGTAGCGTTGTGGCATCCAGAAACCCCTCATTGTGCGCTTTATCCACAGAGCTGCCATTGTCACCAGTGCATGCTGTCCCCCCCCTTGTTTGTATGACTGGCTGGTACAATACTCTTGCAAAAAATATTATGCTGTTAAATATTACATGAGTACTTAGAGGCATCCTAATTCGTACTCACCCTTTTGCCAGTGTAGCTGAAAACCTGTCAAATTCCAAATCCAAGAAAAAACACAAAGGTGCATGTTAGCATGGCGAAGGTTGTGCAATAAAAACAAAGCACTAAGGGAAAAGGAGCTTAAGTAGAAATGTAATTCAGTATTCAGAGGGCATAGCTGAAGCTTTAAGAATGTAATACTTATTCCTTTTCATTCTCTAGTAAACTATTGATATATTTCTATGGCATCCAAAATTAGCTGAAACCTTTAAGAAACAGAATAAAGACTTTCTTTGTCTTGAGATATTCAAACTTCAACATAATGCAACAAAGTATGTTGAGAGTCAAAGTAACAAGGCAAGAGAAATGATGGGGTTTTGGTAGGATTAGGTTTGTAAAGCTGAAATGAACTATATGTTTGTAACCCAAAATTTTAAAAAAATATTATATTAACACACAGCCACTGCAATGACACAGAAAATACTAATTACAATCTAAGGAAAGTTACTGTATTGAAGAGTGAAAAAAATTATAGTGGTAATGCAGAAGGTACCATATAAAAAAGATGTAGTTCATACAGTATGCTACTGCAGAGGATCCTCTGTGAAATACGTGTCATGACTTTACAGGCAATGAATTAACTTTTCTTTCTTAGTGCTTTGAATTTTAAGTGTGTTTAAATAAAAATACAAATCCAGGAATTTGGTGAGGATAAGAAATAAGTGCAGCCTGCCAAGGGCCTTCAGCTGCTGAAACTGAAAGAAAAAAAAAAAAAGAAAAGACAAACAAAAAATCTACCAAAGGAGAATAAAAATCCACTTCCCCCTATATACCTACTGCAGAAATGTGTAGGTGTATTATAACAGATATATTGTTACACTTTCACCTTAAAATAATCTTCAGTTCATTTCCAATGAATGTACATTTGTCTCTGAAGTGAAGAAAAAAATCTTTGACTTGGGAATTAATGCATTTTTCCTCCAGTAAGCGAATATGTAAATAAAAGGTATGTTTGAAGTACATTGTAGCTGGAAGTACTTCTAGCTGAAGTGTCCCTTTAAGGAAGCTTGCTGGGCTGCTTTGTAAAAGTACTAAATAAATAACACTTCCATTTAGTGTACTGGTGACCTGGATAATAGATGCAACCTTCTGCTTTGCTATATCTGTTCTGATGCAGCTGCTGGCTCCTTGGAGGTATCTGTTTTCAGTGGAGCATTTGGAGTCCTCGGTGTCCATCAATTAAATAGAGCTCTCCACACAAAGCTTTACAACACTAATGCTACCGTGCCTGGAATGTGTGGATTAAACAAAAGATTGGGGCAGTGTAAACATCCTCCTAGGGCTTATTGATGCTGTATTAAATTAAATGTTGATGGATGTATTCAGACTGCTCAGCTGCATCAAGAAAGGCTGCTTGTTTTAAACACTTAAGCATATAATCTCCTCTTGATGAGAACATGTAGGGCTATTAGTCTTAATGAGAATTATGTGCATACATTGGACGGGACGTATCCCTTCAAGATTAATGCCATAGGTTTGTATAAAATGTCTACAATCAATATAAACTCTTTTACTCTGCTGTGAAAGCCTTTATCACCATCTTAGATGCCGTGTATCAAGCACACCCACTCATCTGTCTGTATCAGGGCATGTCTACAAGCACCAGTTATTGCGAGACAAGCAAGGCAAGGGCTTTATAGCATGTCAGCACCTCAGTTGTGACAGCCCAAGCTTGTGTTTGCACCTCCTGGCAGATACAAGCAAACTCCTCTCCATTGCTCAAGCAAGCATAACCTCATATTGCCCCACTCACCGTCTGGCCCTAGCTTCACCACCTCCTGCGAGGGATGCACTATTAGCCTCAGGTGAAAGGTGGGAAATAAGGACTATGAGGTATAACTGAACTCAAAGAAGCCTGAGGTAAAGCTGGGGGTTAAATCCAGCCAGCCTCCGCCCCTGCTTGACCACTGTCCTACCCCATCTTTCTACTGGAAGACCGCCAAGGATGGGCCCCAGAGGGGTAGGATGGCAGAATTTCTCGGTCTGGAGAAAAATGTGAGTATGAGGGTATTAGGTCATACAGAACAGATGTAGTCATTTGAACTTGAACAATAATAATGATCCAGCCTCGCTGCTAGTTCTTGTAATTTCACTCATTGCAAGCCATGCGTTGGCCAAGGGCTTACCAGCAACACTGGTAAATGTTAAGCTCATGTGATTAAAAGTGCTCCGTAATGGAGTTCTGACTGTGTGACAAACAAAATGTATGTCATTGCAGTTGCATAATTCATCTATTTAGCTGTTCATCCATTACAAGTATCCATATTCATTTAACAAATTGCAATCCACCTTTCAGAATAAATTGTATAGCTAAATGCCATAGCATGTCTATCTAAATTCAAATCTTTGCTATAAATGTCAGTCAAGCATTAAGACATTAGAGGACATCCAGAAAATACAGCGGCTTTCTTACTAGCTAATAAGTATAGATAGATCGGTGCAGGGCTTACAAGATTTGGATGTTTACTCTGATTTTTCCTACTGGTCTCCTGAGGGTCATTGGAAATTTTTGTTATTTCGCTGTGCCTCTGTCTCCCCAAGTGAAAATTAAAAGAATGCTTCATACTCCTGTGCATTGCTCTGTGGGTACAAAATACAACATCAGAACAAGTTATTAATAGCTTATTTTCAGTGGATAAATGGGCCAAATTCAATAAATATATTATGCACATGATTTTTCATCCAACATTAAAATATTATGCGTGAGATGGTATACTGCAGGAAGTGTTGATGTAATCGCCAGCCCCTCCAAAAGATGTAAACAAATAAACTGTTTACTAAAAGATAAAGAAACTACCATTCCTCATTCATCTACTGTAAAGTTGAAAGTAATATATTCTCATTTAAGCCTTCCAAATGCTTTCAGGTTGTTATTTCTTGTCAGGTTGGACACAATAAATCTGAATTAGAAGCCTAGCCTTGCTTCCGTCAAAATTAGCGTGGTTTCAAAAAGATTTCTTCCTCCTCTTCTAGATGGTGACAAGGCTGATATTTCTGCCAGTATCTACCCAGACATAAACATCATTGCCGGAGCACTAAAGCTATACTTCAGAGACTTACCAATTCCCGTGATCACCTACGACACCTATTCCAAGTTCATAGAGGCAGCAAGTAAGTATTGCATAGTAATTTGTACTGATTTTTAATTACATTTCCCATCCATAAAGCTGTCCACATTAAAGAAAAAGAAAAGATGATAGACAACAAATTGGAAGCAAGGGTTTTGTTCTGTTCATTACTTCTCTGCCATGTCATTTGTTCACATGAAACTTTTGCCTGATTTTTAATCAGATGGGACATCGTGCAGGTTAAAAAAATAACAGTAAATGTAGGCTATCAAAATAACTGACCAGTTTCAGAAAGTGTGGTTTCAGCGTCAGTCAGTGAAGCTACGACATGCCCTGGGATGGGGTTTTGAATGGAATCGCTTGCTCTTTTCTTGTAAACGACCCAAATTCTGTGCCAAGAGGCAGAATGTCCAGGGCCATTGCAAGGACTGCATCTGGCACTGGGAGGATCGCAGGGCTGGCATCACGGCCGCAGCGCTGGCTGCCAGACGCACACAGGACTGGGAGATCGGTGAGGGCTCAGGGTTGAGTGAACAGCGTGAGCCTTGAGGATGCGTCCCATTTCCCCACCAGTTTCCCCATCTCCCATATCCTGGCCTCCTTTGGCAACAAGTCTGCGCTGCAGACAGGCACGTCCTCTCCTTCAGTCAGTGAGGGATCAGAGCAACGAGGTACCCCACAAAGCACATCCGCCCCACAGTTCAGGTGCATCCACTGTTCACTAAGTCCTACTGTATCTAACCCGTGTCCAGATGGGAGGCACATGCATTTATCCCCCACCCAGAGCCAGTGGGTCCGGTGTGCGCTGTCAGGGAGGGAGGAGGGCAGCAGCATTCATTGTCATGATGTTGACAGAGCAAGATGAGCTTTGCCTCAAATTCTGCTCTCCAGGGCACAGCCTTCCACATAATGCTAGTCCCTAATGAAAACTCGCCAGATGGGTTGCATCAAAATCATTTTATTAGCAAAAGTATCAAAGACTTGGGGTATCTAAGAAGTAGCATGCTTTCTTCTTTAAACAGGATCCTTAGTAATTTTGAAATGGCACCCAGCATATGGATACGCAGCAGGAAGAGTGGTCTGTGTGACCGTCCTGCCTTCCCATCCCCTCTGGCTTACCCCACCTTGCACTCCCCATGCAAGCACAGATACCTCTCTCCTGTACTCTCCTCTTCCTCCTTGGCAGAGAAATTATTCTTGCTCATCACTTGTCCTATAAAGAACAGGCCCAGAGGAAGCAGTTCCTATCATATCGATACACCAGTCTCTTAAAAGCAGGACATAGACATTATTAATCTTCTAAAATTTTGGGCTCCTGGTGCCATTTGTATGAAAAGGCATACAGCAAATATAACTTTGACTCAGTTCACACCTTAGGAATCTATACTTTTCATGTAAAATACACATAAATCCTGCTCAGATTTTTAGAGAGATTGCCAAACAGTCTTAAATGAGCACTGATGCTCTCTGATCACTGGTACTTCCATATTTAAATATGTTCAGGAATCTTTATGTAATTTCATGTCATTTCACTCTCTAGCTAAACTTACATATTGAAGCGTAGTCTCTAAAAGCATATATCCACATTCTCATCTGGTTTTGAAGTGTAATGGAAGTAATCTTTTGTAAGATTTTGAAGAGTCAGTCCTGGGAAGAGTGTTATGAAGCACTTAAAGCTCGGGTACTGTACCTATACAGGCCTGTAGATAGAGCTACAGACCACAGAGACAACTATTGGGTGGTCTTTGTTGCTGATTTTTTTGTAAAGCCATTTTTTTTTTTGAGGATGTAGAAGTTGCTGATAAGTTCCATGTTTGTGAGTTTAATATTTATCCCTCCAAGCACAGTCAATGGCTTGTAAATGACTCCATAATAATAAGTTAGCTTCCTGAATTATTGCTGTTTACAAATGGAAAGCCCTATTAACATTAATCCTGTTTGGTGTTTTTACAGAAATCTCAAATCCTGATGAACGACTAGAAGCAATACATGAAGTGTTGATGTTACTCCCTGCTGCTCACTACGAGACACTTAGATACCTAATGATTCATCTCAAAAAGTGAGTTAATTGACATGCAGGATAATTCTTGAGGAGCTGCTTAACAATTTTCTGCTTTGAAAGAGAGCTATTACAGAAAGCACCAATAAAGCTTCCATGAGGGCACTGCCACTAAAAAAATAATGTTACAAATAAGCGGACAAGCTATGTTTGTATAAATGCACATAAGCTATGCAGATATATAGCATAGATCCTTTTGCTGGCAAACCTTTGAAGAGTTAATTGAGATTTGTCACGCTTCTCTGAGGCAGATAATATCTGAAAAATACCGGAATGGTAGGTACTTCAGAGATGTGCTAGATGTGCTGCAGTAAGTCACTTGATCATGCTTTGCTCTTGCCTCCCCTTACCTCCGGATTCATCTTCTTGAACAATAACCCTAAAAGGAAAGAGCTCTTACAAGTTGTTTGCTCACATCACAGTTAAGCCAAGAATCAAGCAAGGCCTATTTTTATATGACTAGTAAAAGCAATACAGGCCTTTAACAGTTGTATCTCTTGGTTTTAAACACACTTGGCCTCATTTGCTTTCTAAAGCTTCTTTAGGCATACATAAGGCTTCAGAAGGCATACAAAGTTTTCAAAAGTGCCTAAAATTCATTTTTGAAAGTGACTTGGGAGTGTACTGCCAATTTTTCCAAGTTTTCAGCTAGGTACCTAGGAAAATAATGAAGTGCTCCAAAGAGGGTACCTCACTTTCACTAATTTCAAGCAAAACTGTTTTTCAAAACCATGCTAACTCCACTTTGCTACTTTGGATATTTACATGCTTCAGGATGTCTTCTTTGTAAGTTTTTAAAAACTGAAGCTGAGTAAAGACTGGCACTGTCATCTCAAAGCAGGACTTCATTTAAGGGTATATTGCCCAAGATGTCCCTTGTCTCTGGTTAAAGTTTACGGTGCTACTTGGAAACAACAGAAAAAGGGACAAGGGAGGAATAAAATTACTCACCTTTTATAAAGCAAATCCTTGATCTCTTCTTAGTTGTCCCACTACTTGCAACACAGTTGCAAGTTTGGAGTATTTTCTGGGTTTGATCTGCACTATTCTGCACTATTAATGCCAACCTAAAAAGAAAATGACCTTAACTCACGTAAAATTGCATCAGAGAGCTTGTGTGAGCATTTCATGCTCAATAAGGTTCTCATTATGCAGAGACTTTTCCTCATTTTTAATCGGCTCACATCATTACAACTGAGTAATCAGGTTCTCATTATGCAGAGAAATTTCCTCATTTTGAATCGGCTCACATCATTACAACTGAGTAATTTTTCCTTTTGATGATATTACCTGGGCATGCAGGAGCTTCTTTGGACTCTGCAGAAATGAGATGTGCAAATATCCATCCTTGTCAGCACATATGCATGGACCACTTGGGATGAACCACGTTGGCTTTTAAGAAGGCCCATGGAGGCTGTAGACAAGCGACCTGCATGGACAACTTGGGATGAACCACGTTGGCTTTTATGAAGGCCCATGGAGGCTGTAGACAAGCGACCTGCGTACGCAATCAGTACTTCCATGTCCCGGCAGCAAATTTTTAATAGACAAGTATTCAGTTGCCTGCCTTCTCTTTCATGAACTGTAGTACAGGCCTTGGTTCAGCTGTTGAGCTGAACTACTGATGAGACAAAAATAGTCTCAACAGCTGATTAAGCTTTCTCTCTCAAATACCTACAAGTCACACAATGAATTTCCTCTCCTTTCACAAATCGTAGCTTTCAGTGTCTGCATGGAAATCAAGTGCATGTGGCAAGACGTATGTGGCATTGCATAGCTGTTCAACATCTGTGCTGCATACATCCACAGATGGAAAGCAGAGTGGTACACACAGATTTGCACAGAGGTGGCTTGGGCTAGGCAGTCTTGGTTTGTCTTTTCTCCTTGCAAAGCACAGCTAACATATCTGTGCTAGAAGATGAGGACGTACCTGTGAGTAGGGGCACGAATGGACTTCTGTCCTGAAAGGAAAGAGGAACAGTGGTTTTGTGTGACAGAGCCACTCTTTGCAGAGAGACAATAGTAGAAGCAAAATCGAGTCATATAAGGACCTTGCAAACAAGGGAAGACCAGATTACTTCTGGTTTCAGCCTCTTTGTGCTCCCCTGATGGCATGAGTGAATGCACTGCTGCCCAGCTGGGAATTGCCATGGCCAGGAGCAGCCTCAGCTGTTGCCAGGAGAGCTGGCTCCACAACCCAATGTGCTCCACCCTGGAAGAGGAGTTGTGTCTGGAGGGGATGTGAAACTTCACCCATGCTGTATGTAGTAACAGCAAGTGTCCGGTCCGTCAGGGACCGTGAGCCATCAAGGGTCCATGGCTGTCTCTACACTACAGCGCAGGGGCACTCTCAGGACCAAACTCAAATGCCAAAGGCTCGCTGGGACAACACTGATGTGACCCGGCTCTATTACCTGGAGGAAAACCTTGAGCACACCTTGCGTTCTCCAGCAGGCCTGAGTGATTTTCCAGTCAGGGCTGACTTCTCTGCAGCTTGGCCAGTCCTTGGTGGTCTTTGTTTGCTCCAGCCACACACAGTCTACCTATTCTTATATTTACATTATATGGCCCATGTCAGGGAACAAAACAGCCTGGGCTCCTTCCTAGAAGTGCCTGTGTTCTCTGTCAAGGACAGATGGCATTTGTAGCAGCCTGACTTTAGCACC
>NW_009623624.1:0-14546 GCF_000690535.1 Cariama cristata
CGCTGCGGCTGTCCTCAGAGCGTCCATGGGAGCTGCTCGGCCCCGCCGTGCGGGCAGTGCAGCGGCGCGCTTCCCAGACAGGAATTACAAGGACGTTTCAAAAGGGGCGCTTTTGAAAGGGGTTGTGGAAGACTTCTGTTTGTTTATTGATTCATAGTACGTTCTAGCAGTGAGAGCAAAGCTGTGATTGCTCAGCGAGAGGCACTCACGGGATGTACTTTGGCAAAAGAACGTGAGTCTTAAACAGAGGGAGTGTTCTTGGAGGGGACAGATGCTGACTGGTTTTTCAGTAAATTCCCTTGGCGCTTCTTTGGTCGGCAGGAGGGATGAGCGAGCTTCTGGCGTCTTCCTATTGGCGTTGTTGTGAAGGGTCTAACTTCGGTGTCTTACCTTTTGCTGGCTTTGCCTTGATTGAGCTGTTTGTCTTTGTCCACGCTAAGTATGACGTTTCTGAGAGCCTACCCGGCACTTAGGCAGCTGTACTTCTTTTTGAACAGATCCTTCTTTTCAGTTTGCAACCTTAGGTCAAATTAGCCAATGCGAAAAAGTAAGTCCAACATGTGCACATCAAACGTTAGTATATGAAAATGAGGCAAACCTTTTGTAGGTCAATTTTTGGCACAAGTAGAGAGGCCTAGCCCATTTACCCAAAAAGCCCAACAGAAAGGATAATAACTGTGCAAACACCTTAAGTATTCATAATCCAATTCAGCAGCGCCCTCCTCTTCTTGGGTTTTGAAAAAGATTAGTCCTTTTGCTTCCTGCAGGGAGCTGCTGTGAGAGAATTCTTCTGAATGTGATTAAGTTGTCCACAAACAGTAGAGGTTCTTGCTTCATGCTTAAGGAGGAGACGAGAATCATTCTCACCATAGCTCGAAGTCTAATGAAATTAGTTATTGGAGCTTAAGGAAAATGGTGGATGGGATGGAGCCTTTTTAACTTTGTAGTGAATTGTGTGCGGTTACCATTCAGGAGGAGGGAACAAAGTAGTTAGACTGAAGAAAAGCTAGGAACAAAGAGGTTTACTTATAACGATGACATGTGAAAAAACAAGTGGCTTGGTCCTGGGAACTTCTCTATGGTTTTGTGAGAAATGATAATAATAAACAAGTGGATCTGAAAGTTTTTCATCATGATCCAAATTATAACCATGGCACAGTAGAGACCTGTTTGGATTATTACTGGCTGGAATACAGTAGTGTGCCACTTGTGAAGAATAACAGGCAGGAAAAGAAGAAGAGATGTTGCTTTCTATGTCGTGGATTTCTATACTTGCTTTGAGACTGTAGGAGGATCTTTTCTACGCGATTTGAGTGATTGTTGAAAGGGAAGAAAACCGGGCACTCCCATTTATGTTCCAGGCTGCCTGGCAGAATCAAGCAGAATCATCCAGTGCACAGCAGTGGGAGATTATAGCTGCCCAGGCATCCGTCATTACAGGAGTACTGGTGGTACAGGAAGTTTGTGGAATGTGTTACTGACTTTCTTGGTACAGATGATGATGATAGCCACAAGAGAGGAAGATCTGCTAGACCTGATTGTAGGTGACAGGTATAGCTTTTTGAGAATATTAATGTAAAGGGCAATTTGGATGGTAGTGGTTTTCAGTCTGTGATCCTTAGTCTGTTGCTTCTATTTTGTTGGTTTTACACTTCTCCTAAGCAAAGACAGATTTCAGTAAACTCAGTGAATTGATAGCCAACATCTCACAGGAGAAAAGCTTGGAGAACAGAAAACAGTATGTGTGCCTTGAGAAAGGAAAGAACAGAAACAAATAATCTCAACTTCAAGCTCTAGGAAAATTCTGGAATGCATAAGCAATCTGTTAGCGTGTGAAAAATAACAGGCTTACTATTTGTCTCCCTGATGAATTTGTCAAGGACCAATACAATTTTTTTATAACAGGATAACAACTTTTGTGGGGAGGGAAGAAAAAGAACAGATCATATGTACTGGGGATCTTTAAGAACAGCTCTAGACAGGTCAGTCCCACTTGCTACAAGAGAATAGTTTAGAGGATCTTTCAAGTTCCTTTCCGGACTGTTTCTCTGATTCTGTGATTATAAATCTTTACCCGAAGCCCACTGAAATGATTCCTTAAGAGCTCTGAATTATGCTCTGCAGCAGAGAAAAAAGTAAGGGAAAATTCTTCCTTCCATGTTAAAGCTGAATACTGTAGCAGTGTTTTCAGGTTGCCTTAGCAAGTGGGCAAGTGCAGGAACCCTAACTTAGTGTCTGGTGAAGGGCTGGCCAATTCACTACACTTCACTAGTCAGCAGTCAAGTGCAGTGACTGCAGTGGAATGGTCCTTTTCTTGATTTTTGCATACTTACATGTATTTTTGCCTGGGATCCATGAAATACAAGGTTATTTGGTTATTCCTACACACACACATGCAGAGCAGCGCTGTAACAGGTCTCAGAGAGTTGGATAATTACCAGTCTGTCATGACCAGAGCTTTCATCACTCTTTCCATTTTAAGTTGTATAGGCCATCTCTGACCTATGGGGGTCATCCAGCAGTGTAATGTATAATATCTCAGGCATCAGTTTCTCTAATTCCATGCAAGGTCCAGGCCCTTGACCTTCTCAAACAGCTGCAGAAACAGTGATCAACTCTGATCTGATTTCCCCAGGTTTTAGCACCAGTTCCATGGTGTATGTTATCTTTGTTGCTCTTTGCAGGTTCATGTAAGTCCTGGCTGATTTGGGATTAGTGATGTCAGCAAGTCCTGTGATCACAGACACCAAGATCACTGTGACACCAAGTTGGGTGGTGTAAGAGACTGAAAGAGTTAATGTATGTGGATGTCTCAAACGTTGCAAAACAAGTTCTGCCCAGCAAGGAGAAGGTGGCTGATGGGAGGACAGGAAGGGGGCAGTGGGTGGGGGGCAGGATGTCATTTCACCTTAATTTAGCCCAAGGGAATCAAGAAACTAGGAACCCTGAGTTACCTAATCTGCATCATTACATTTTAATTGGCCTCTTGGACAGGATTTCCCTTGTTGGTGCTAAAGCGATCATTGGAACCAAAGCTTTACTGTGACCTCCCTGCCCTCTGTCTGAGAGGAGTCATATACAAGCGGAGTCAGTCCTCTAAGGACTAACAAGGGATCTGTTCCCTATAATTGTAGGCTCATTATAGCCTCCCTGGGAGGTCCGGCTTTAGACTGTACCCCTCTCCTGGAGAGGTTAGAGGGCTATAACGCCCAACTTTTCCCCCTTGGTATGATTTGGGCAGTAGCAGACAGAATCTCTACTTTAACTAAGGAACAAAGGTTGAAGCAAGGAAAGAGGAAGGCGTTGGTCTGTACAGTTTTAGGAGCTGCCCAGGTGGCAGCACAACAGGCTAAACAGATGTCCTGAGAAGCAGAAGGGGAGACAATAAAATCCCTTCAAGATTTAGTAAAGCAGCAACTAGAAAATGAGACAAGAAGCCTCTCCACTCAGCTTGCTGCTTTGATGGAGGCTTTGGAGCAGAAGAAAATATTACGGGAGCAATTAGAAGAAACCCGCTCCCAGACTGGTGTACAAAATATGGATGCAGATTTGGACAGGGGAAAAGAATCAAAATTGTTATACCCCCTTAAAGACTTACAGCCTATAAGAGAAAAATATTCCTTTAGAGGGGGGAAGCTATAATGCAACCTTTAATTAAGACTGAGACTGTAGATGGTGGTCAAGAGGAAGCCCAACAAGTTACTACCCATATCGTTCCCTATTCCCCTACTGATTCAGGTAAAATTCAGAAAGAATATTCCAGGGCACCCCAAGAAATGGAAACTGAATACCTGTGCAGAGTATCTCTTACCGAGGGTGGATTTGTCTTACTGAGTGAGGACAAGGCAAGAGGGTATTTGGGACTGGGGGTTCTTGCAGACCCAAACAGGTTGCATCCTCTTATAACAGGACTACCGGATTCTTTGAAATTTTATGTGGTGCAACTACAAGATCCCCAAATTGGGAAACTCCCTCCGCTGTCCCCAGTAAGTGAGTCGAGGGATGGCCGGTTTGTGGATGTATTTAAGGAGGCTCATGGAAAGTGACAAAGGAAACTTGTTGATTACCTGGGCCCCCTTAAGACTCCAGTCACCTTTTTATTAGACACAGGAGCTCAGATGTCTGCTCTTGGGACAGATGTTGCTAACCACAATGGAATAGTTACTGACAAAAACCAAATTTGGGCCACTGATGTTTTTGGAAATTCTAAGCCGCAGCCAACAGCTGGGTCAAGTGCTGGTTACCAAGAGACAAATTCCCTGTTGAGGTTACGATGATATTGGGTATTTTGCCTGCAAATATTTTAGGGCTTGATTTATTAAAGGGGAGAGCAAGAGTAGACTCAAAAGGAAGGGAATGGAAATTTGGACTTCCTGCGGTTTCTATAAGACTTTTGCAACCAGCACCTGCACTGCCTCCTTCCAAAATTGTTAACGTAAAACCCTATGCCCTGCTGTTAGGGGCAAGGGAAGGAATAGCTCCTGTGATAGCAGAACTGTGGGAACTAGGGATAATTATCCCCACTCACTTACCTTGTAACTCCCCTGTGTGGCCAGTTCACAAACCAAATGGAAGGTGGCAATTGACAATTGATTATTGGCACCTGAATGACAATATGGGTCCCTTGACAGCAGCGGTGCCTAACATGGTTGAGCTGATTGCAACTATACAGGAACAAGCCCACCAGATCTTGGCAACTATTGATGTGAAAGACATGTTTTTTATGGTTCCCTTGCAGGAAGCAGATAGAGATCATTTTGGTTTTACCTGGGAAGGGGTGCAGTTTACACGTCTTCCTCAGGAATACCGTCACTCACCGACCATCACCCACTATGCACTGGCACAGGGGCTTGCCCAGGTTACCCCTGAGAAGGATGTTAAGGTATACCAATATATTGATGATATATTGATTGGTGGCTCTGATACTAGTGTAGTGGGACAGACTCAAACAAAAATAATCATTCACCTGGAGAGTTTAGAACTCCAGATCCTGACAGAGAAGGTACAGCTCCCATTCTCAGAGGTAAAGTTCCTGGATATCTGGTGGAAGGGTGGAACAGTGGGTATTTCCCCCAAAACCTTGACTACCCTTGAACAAGTGGGAATGCCCGGAAACAAGAGGGAACTCCAACATGCCTTAGGCCTGTTGGTGTTTTGGAGGAAACACATCCCAGATTTTTTTATCATAGCCCAACCTGTATACAATCTGACACACAAAAGGGCCTCTTGGGATTGGACCCCCCATCCATGAGAAAGCCTTAAAGCTGCTGATTTTTGAGGCTGGGATATATCAAGCCTTAGGGCCGATGCACCCGACTGATCCCCTCCATATTGAATGAGGTGTTGCCATTCACAGGCTATCACGTGGCAATGCAGACCTGAAGGCCTGACCTGCCCTATTGGGTTCTATTTCGATAACCAATCCAACCAGGAGACACCCCCCTTCCCTTATAAAACCAGTTCCTCTGTTTGAACCTCACTTGAAGAATGTGTGGTTTACTGATGCCTTACATGTTAAATCAGGGGAGTGGATTGTAATGGAGGGGAAAGGAAATGCTCAGGTAGGGGAGTTGGTAGCAGTTTGGAGTGCGATAAGAGAAGCTGACAACAAAGAACCAATACTTATTTATATGGATTTATACACTGCATTTAAAGGAGGTCCTGAGTGGCTCCCCTTCTGGGAACAAGATCAGTGGGAGGTTAACCAGGTGCCCATCTAGCAAAAAGAAAAATGGGAGGAAATCTTAAATGTGGTTAAACAGGGTACTTTCTTGGTGGGCTGGGTAGCTGCACACCAAAAGGGGAATCACTCAGTCCACATTTGGAATAACCAGGTCGATTTGCGAACCCGTTTAGCTACAATGGCAGCAGAAGCTGAACAAGAAAAGTGGGAACACTTGTTAAGAGTCGTTACATGTAAAACGTGGTCATTCAGGGGTTAAAGACCTTTTTCAAAGAAGCCAGTGGCAAGGGTTGGCCTGTAACTAGGGAACTGTGTAACATGATCATTTCTGCTTGTAGGCAGTGCTGTACCAGATTAGAGAGGCATCCCTTGCAAGAACCCCCTCTCCACTTACAGGACTATGGGACTGAAAGGGCCTCTGGGAAACTTGGCAAGCTGATTATATAGGACCTTTTAAGAAGTGAGATGGGAAGCAGCATGTTCTTATTGGAGTGGAAGTGGTGTCGGGAATTACCCAGGCTGCGGCCATTGCAAGAGCAACTGGGGATAACACAGTGAAAGGGTTGAAGCTCCAATCAGACAACGGTAGCCACTTTGCTGCTGGGGTGGTTCAGGAATGGGTGAAAGGAGAGGGAATACAATGAATATTTCACACCCCCTACTACCCTCAAGCTCATGGGGTAGTGGAAAGAATTAATGGATTGGTGAAATGTGTCCTTAGCCCCCACAATTCTGGATGGTCTGCTCGACTCCCTGATGCCATAACGAAAGTGAACAGTTGCTGGGGGGTCAGTGGATGTCCCAAGCTCACTGCATTTTGCCTTGACCCCCGCTCTTTGCTCCCAGGGAAGAGGGAGGTGAAGGGCCTGATAAAACCACTCCACCACCCAGGACAACCCATTTTGGTAGACTTAACAGTGATAGGAGAAGTACCCTTAACCGTGAAAACTGCCCTTAACCTCTATGCCTGGATAGCCACCGACGCCCACAGAAGAGATCATTGAATTGATACTAGATGGATCGTGCAGTCCTTCTAAACCTGCTTGTTCTCATTCTATACAGGCCATCAGAAGCTGACCGTAGGACTTAGGCTTTCGTTTGTTAAGTGGGTCATTCTTTGCATTGTTTGTCTGATCTTATCAGGCCTGTTCTTGCTCTGTACTAGGGAAAAATGGTGTGGGAAAAGTTTACATTCTTACTTTATGGTTGCATAATCTTATCTTGGTTGATTGGGAATTTGAATAACCAACCCAGCTTGGCATGGGAGTTGATTACTGGTTTTGCCTGAATCTGGAATCAAACACACCAAGGTTTTTGTGTGGACCTCCCTATGTCCACATCAGCGGGTCTCAAATTCACTATAATTTGGGTAACTTTCTCCTGAATTTTAAATTTGAAATCAGAAACGTTAAATAAAATGTTTTGAGACACACCCTGGAAGGAAAGATGTTTGTGGGAGGCTGACTTATCCCCATTCCAAGAGTATAGCGGGACAAGTTGGTACATACCCTCTCCAATGGCCTATCGATTTCCGGTTAACACGACCTGTAAGATTCTACGACATGTAGAATGCTACCTGTTGGAAGCAGCAGCTTGGCAGAGGCACTACCAGTGCTGCCCTTGCAGCCCAAAAGAATTGGACACTGTGTCTCTGCAAGGTAAAGATCCCTTGTAATCTTATAATAAATTGGGAGTGGTGTCCCCGGGAGGTGGAGATCCCTTGTAATCTGAAACATTGGTGGGACCCCCCACCTCATGATGAACACCTACACAACGAATATACTGTTCTGCTATCCGCAGGTTGGTGTGTTCAAATTCCTGACAAATGGGGTGGCTGTGCTCACTATGATTGCTCTCATTACGCATATGCTTGGTCCATTAAGCATGCTTTGTACAGCTTGGGAAAAATGGCTTTTAAATACTGCTATAATTTTGGGCTGTGGGTTCTTGGTTTTGATGATTGGCCTTGCTATTGTAAAATGCATGAGTCCACAACTTCTGTCTTTACCGTCTGTCTGTTGTGTGAGAATCACCACCCTGGACAAAGATTATACAGACAATGTTTGAGCCACAGGGTGGTGTGAGAGACTGAAAGGGTTAATGTATGTGGATGTCTCAAACGTTGTTGCACAAGTTCTGCCCAGCAAGGAGAAAGCTGGCTAACACAGGAAGGGAGCGGGGCTTGTTGGAGGGTGGGCAGCTCCCTGTTCTGATGGGCTCAGCATGGCATATACGGCCAGAGGTCATACAGAGTTAATTTTGAGGAAGGGGCTTATGACCGCATGAAGGACCCCTTGCGGCCACCTCCCAGTGGCACCTGTGCAGGAGATCAAGAGTTATGTAGGTCCTCGAGGGGTGTGACTGGCGCGATCAAGAGGCAGGAATTTAGACTATAAAAGACACAATTCCAAGGAGCCACGTGCCTGTGCCCACCACCAGAGGATTACTGCATCTGTCGTCATGATTACGGGATCCAAGGGTGGTGATATCTCTCTCTCTCATTTTGTTTCTCTTTCCTTTTTCCTCTCTTTCCTTTTCTTCTCATAAATATCTTAATAGAACCTATACTGCCTACAATTACACTTTCCAAGTTCCAGTTGCTTCTACCATGAATAAAATGTTTAACCGATTGTTTGCTGTCATTTCACCTTAATTTAGCCCAGGGGAATCACAAAACCATGACAATCCCTTGAGTTACCTAATCTGGGTTGTAACAGGTGGGAGTGTCAATCTGCTGGAGGGTAGGAAGGCTCTACAGAGGGATCTGGGCAGGCTGGATCAATGAGCTGAGGCCAATTGCATGAGCTTTAACAAGTGCCAGGTCCTGCACTTGCGTCACAACAACCCCATGCAACGCTACAGGCTGGGGGAAGAGTGGCTGGAATGCTACCTGGTGGAGAAGGACCTGGGAGTGTTGGTTGACAGCTGGCTGAATACGAGCAAGCACTGTGTTCAGGTGGCCAAGAAGGCCAACGGCATCCTGGCTTGTGTAAGAAATAGTGTGGCCAGCAGGACCAGGGCAGTGATCGTCCCCCTGTACTTGGCACCGGTGAGGCCACACCTCGAGTGCTGTGTCCAGATCTGAGCCCCTCACAACAAGAAAGACATTGAGGTGCTGGAGGGTGTCCAGAGAAGGGCAGCGAAGGTGGTGAAGGGTCTAGAGGGTAAGTCTTATGAGGAGCGGCTGAGGGAACTGGGGTTGTTTAGCCTGGTGAAGAGGAGGCTGAGGGGAGACCTTACCGCTCTCTACAATGACCTGAAAGGAGGTTGTAGCGAGGTGAGGGTCAGTCTCTTCTCCCAAGTAACAAGCAATAGGACAAGAGGAAATGGCCTCCAGTTGTGCCAGAAGAGGTTTAGATTGGGTATTAGGAAAAAATTCTTCACCAAAAGGGTTATCAAGCATTGGAAGACGCTGCCCAGGGAAGTGGTGGAGTCACCATCCCTGGAGGTATTTAAAAGACGTGTAGATGTGGTGCTTAGAGACATGGTTTAGTGGTGGACTTGCAGTGCTAGGTTTACAGTTGGACTTGATGATGATCTTAAAGGTCTTTTCCAACCGAAATGATTCTATGAAACAGATACACAACTAAGGCTCATAATAAGTACATTCTTTTCAGATCTCTGCCAATATTTTGTTTTACCCAAAACTGAAGTGTTAACTTTGTGCATCAATGTTGCATAGGGATTAAACACAGGCAAAACTTGGACACCTTGTTTCTTTCCTTCTTGTCCTAGCAGATTGGGCCATAGCAGCTTGTCAACGCCTACTGCAGTAAGCACTATTCTACTCATAAGGCTAAGCAGTACCTGGGCAGTATATCATCACTTAAGTACTTAAACACACTCACTTAAACATAAGCTGGTGAGAACTGTTACCATTTACACATGCGACATTGAGTCACAGAGTTGCCCAAACTCATCAACAAAGTCAATTTGCATGCAAATTCTTTCAGTCCAGAGCTATGCAGTCACATTCATGTGATCACACTCTTTTCCTAGCATCTAAAGAGAGTTTGCTCCTCAGCAGCTGGTTGGAGGGTGTCATCCTTGCACATACGTGAGTGATGGGCTGTCTCTTCAAAAGAGCTGAGGGAAACATTCAGTAAAGTAGTCTGTCATGGTCAAGTAGGCAATCAGTCACCTTACAGACCCAGAGCCAATGTTATTACAGAGCCTGCAGTTCCTTTCTGCTGAATCCCGTGAAGACAGAACTTGTGCCCTGACTCCGGAGTGAATCATCATTCTCTGCTTTTATTCTTGGAGGTAAGTGCTGCTCTGCCTGATGTGCATTGAGATTGAAGAGGACAGCTGTATGCAAGGTGATCAGGCATCAGGTTTGCATTACGTGTTTCATCATTATTTCATCGTCATGGAGGCTGTGTGGTTTTGACTGTTACACTGAGAATCATCAGCCAAAGAGAGCAATTGCTTTTACAGCAGACATAGGAACTGTCTTTCCCTCCCAGTACAGTACAGGCAGCATGACGTGTATAGCTTTGTACATTTCCTCCGCTCACTGCCCCACCTTCCCCCTCCCTGGAATACTGCCTTACTTTGCTTTTCAGTTTTTTTATCATTCATGAGTCTGGATCCTCTGGTCCTTGTAGTGCGGATTACAATCCAACTGCTTCTAATGGAAAATATTAGCAACAAATCTCATTTTCTTGAAATTCATTAGAGCCATGACAGTTCATCTTCTTCATATTACTTTCAGGCTATGAAGGACTTGATGCAGTGCATGAAAGTTTTTCCTCTAACACATTAAAAACTCATTCAGCAGATTTGGACACATGGCAGGCCACATCTATGTTATGTCTTATCACAGACTGTGTGTGAGGTGCACGAAGGATCCTCTGTGAAACAAGAAATCTATTCACTATGCTGGTGCAGTTTCTTCATTAGCTGTTCCTCTCATTGGTGGCAGGAAGATCCCTACAGTACCTGCAGGAGGATAGTTTCAGTTTCCTCTTCTGTTCAAATCAACAGCAATGGACAGTCCTTTCCATTACTGGGGAGCCCTTTTGAACAAACCGAGAGAACAAATAATTAGTTTCCCTCTGAAATGACTGTATAGGACTGTATTAAAGCAAGAAGCAGCTCCAGTGATGAGCTAGGCATTTCTTCTCCACATCTGCGACTGCCACAGCCAGTGAAGTGCGGGTTTGACCAAGCAAGTATTTTGTTTGCAGTATGTGCTGAGTTACGTAGTTGTACCTTATTTTATGTAGTACAAATCTTACAAAGATTATAGTGCACTGGTGCTTCTGCTGCTTTTTCACTACAACCCTCCTTGAGTCAAAACCAGAGCATTTTACTGCACAATGCAGAAGTTGCTGAGGCTCTGACAACTGAGCCTGGGTCATTTGTAAGAAGTACTATCAGAGTACTACTGCAGGAGGCAGCACAGAGGAGGGCTGTGCAAACACTTCTTTGCCTGGGCTAATATTTACAGCACCACACTCTGCTCTTTACAGGGCTAGACAGACAGCAGACACAGCTGATGTTAACACCTGTACACTACAGAAATATTAACCTAATGCAAACAGCCCAGCAGAAGTTGATGTCTATATTCGCAGAAAACCAAATAAAAACCTCTTTTATTTCCTAGCATGAGTGCTAATGCCCTGAACAGTTCTGGCTGCTCATTGCCAAAGAAGGTTCAGGGGTTTGACATCCAGAGCAGCTACCCCTAGTTTTCTGCTTCAGTACCTGTGCTATTTGGCCACTTCTGGCTCAGATATATTTTTATTCTTTTGTTCCTATGAATAAAGCATTCAAAGCTGCTCTTGTATTTTAGCCTCAGTGTGGTTCACAGCAGGAAGATAACAGACATTTAGGTGTCTGTCTGGATAGGTACAAAGTCATATAGCTTAATGGATAGACTGTATCTTTGGTGGTAATAACTGTAAGTCATCTTACAGGAAAAAGGAACTAATAAATTTATGACAATAATAATTTAGGGTGAGCAATTGACATGCTGAACAACAGAGCTTCAATCCAAAGGGACATTGAGAAATGAGAGGACTGGGCCAACAGGCACCTTGTGAAGTTTAGGAAGGCAAGTGGAGTTCTGTAAGAGTGACCTTGTGCATCTGTTCCGGCTGGGGACTGACTGGTTGAGGAGCAGCCGCACTGAAAGGACCTGGAAGTTGCCCTGGATACCAGTAAGCTCTGATCTTGAGTCAGACAACCCACACACCACGCTATATTAGGAAGAACATGGCCAGACACTGAAGGAAGCTATTCCTGTCTACTTAGCAGTTGTGTGGCCACACCTGGACTGCTGTGCACGGTTCCCTACCCCTGAAGTTCAAAAAGGATGTGGAGGAACTAGAAAGGGTCCATTGGAGGGCTACCAAGATGGTAACATTTGACCTACAAAGAGGTTAACAGAGCTGGGCTTGTTTGTTTGGCAAAGAGGAGTTTCAGAGGTGATCTATTATCAGCCTACAGCTACTTGAAGGTGAGTTGCAAAGGCGACAAAGTCAAACTTGTCAATGGCAGGTGATATAAGACGTGATGATGGCCACAATTTTTAGCTTGGGTTGTTGAGGGTAGATACTATGAAAAACTTTTTCACTAAGAAGGTGGTGCAGTGCAAGAACAGGTTATCCCAGAGACATGTTGAAGTCTGTATTCAAACTTGTAGAAAAAGCCACAGCTGACTTGCTCTTGTGTTGGTGGCAGTACTGCCTAGCACACAGGTTTTGGATTAGAGACTCCGTAAGTCCCTTCCCACCAACTAGTCAAGGCAATGGTTAGTGTGCGCATGCTTGGATGACAGATTCAGAAGCAATCCAAGTCATGAGCAGCTCAGAAGAAAAATTATGTGTAAAAGGAAAGCCAAAATATTTCTTCAAGAGAAGAAAGAAGATCCTTAAAACAGCACTGCTCCGCTACTGTAAGTCTAAATTTTTTCAGAGACAAGAACACAGAAAAAGAAAGTAGCTTTAGTAATGCATTACACTAGATTTTGATTCAAAGACATTTAAGTGATGCACTGTGAGCCCATTGTTCTGATCCTGGTATATCCATGATGCATATTGTCAATGCAGCTACTTGCTCTCTCCTTGTCTCAACTAAAGCTGAATTAGCATGCAGGACAGTGGATCTGGCAGTGGCAAGACAGACCCAGGCCTTAGGGGTCACAGATGTTCAGAGGCATGTACTATATTGAATATGATAACAGACAGAAAAATAATGGAACCAAAACCAAGATTTTGCTGTTCCTGTAGGTTGGCAAGGTACTTAAACAGTTATGAGAGTTACAGAACATGTATTAGATTATTTCCCCTTGATTCAGTAGCAGACCTACAGCTGCCTTCCGCAGTGAAATGGACTGGGTTTCCATTCATTCAAGCCATGAGACAGGGGACTCCAAGGCACATTAGGCACCCTGCTGCCACCTTCACTGCCTTTCAGTGCTGTGGAAGACAGAGCCAGAGGCCGCAGGCTCCAGCTGCTTGCACTAGGTTTTTATTTTAATCACTCCTGTGCGTTTTCTCCTCTTTGCTTGTAAAAGAGATGGGCACATGGCAGGGCAGCAGCGCAGAGGCTGTTTACTTTACATCTTATCAGCAGCATTAAGTGCTTTAGAGACTACCAGGAAAGACCCAGGTACAAGCCACTCCCACATGGCAGGACTTTGGACCACAGCATAGAGCTGCTGTGTCCAGATGGATGAGGCTTTCTCTACTAGTTCTGCCCCTGGAAACAAGGTTTCTAGGATTTCCAGTTTCTTTGTCTGTCCTCAGAAAAGCCCTCTCTTCCCTCCTGTCCCTTCTGTTCTTTTTAAGCATCCAACAAAGTACTTGCCTTAAGAGCTATCAGCAAGATACAGTTGACAGTCCAGAAGGATATCTCACTGTGCTCAGAGAGGTTTTAACTTAGGTTTTTATACAGAGGTGAAGGTCAGTCAGCATAAATGTAAAGGGAAATGCCATGTGCCATATGAATTGTGCTCCAGAACACTAAGGCTGTTTGGCTAATAGGTGAGAAGGTAAGGCTTGACTCTCAGATTTTGGATGCAAGCCAAATGGAGAAAGCTGTCCCATGTTTTTTAGTAGCAGCATATAGACACTGTTGGGGCATTGGTTTTCTTATTTTAACTAACTCACACTGAAGGGAAGCTGTGCCAATAGCTGAGGCACTACCCAGGTATGCTCATGTACCTCCTTTACCCCAACAATCTAGATAACTTATAATAAAATGGAAGATGTTCTAGCTAGATCCCCAGGGGCCCTGCTCAGTAGTAGGTCGCATGGTTAGGGAGGCAGGATAGCTGGGAGTAACAAAGGAGTACAGCACCATCTCTCCTTGATGAACACACATACACAGAGGCTACTGTACTGGAGTTTGTAGCCCACCTAATGCCCTAGGGTGAAAAAAAAATAATATCCCCTCATGCAGGTCTAAGAAGGCTCAGGAACATTAGATATTCTGCAGGGCTCTGCAGTTTCTGTTTGTGCCACCTCTCGGGAAAGGCCTGTCCTAATCCCCTTTCCTAGGAGTGAGTTGGGTGCACCAGGTTGCGGCCGTGGTCACCGGTGGTGCTGCCGGAGTGCCACCTGGTGGGCCCCGTCCTCACACCACGCCCAGAAGCACTGGACTGAGCCCCACTGGGCGCACAGCAGGGGTGCACTGTGTCACCCCAGCCCTTATAGACAGGCATGCACAGAGCGGTGTCTAGAAAACACTGCTAGCCACAGTGCTATGTTTATTTCTTCAGAGTAACGGTCTGGAAGAGGGCAGTGCTGTCGTTGCCCAGGTGAAATTTCAGGCTCTTAAAACTAATCGATCTCGTCAGCACGCTGGACTGGGGGTTGCGCGAAGGGGCTACAGCCGAGCTGCTCCGGCGTCGGGG
>NW_009623625.1:0-35914 GCF_000690535.1 Cariama cristata
CTCTTGTCATTGTCAGCTCTGCAAAACCCATACCAAAACGAGGATGAGTTATATTGGATGAAAATATCCAAGAGTGTTTTCTTAGCAACATATAAATATATGTTTTAAATTTTTTTTAATTCTATACATAATTTTATTTATTTTTTATCCTCAGCAGTAGACCAGTATAATAATACACTGAACTTTCTGTGATATGGTTGAATTTCACCCCATTTTCATATACAAATATACTTACTCATAAAGTGGAACAAGAAGTTGTCTACTTCCTTTGGGTAAGCACACTGAAGAAGTTAAACATATGAACCATATGTACAGAAGAAAAAACTTGCATATTTGCGTGATCTAAAGGATTAGTAAATACAACATAAAAGGTATCATTGTTACTTTATCTATAATATCTAAAAAACCCCTTACATGAGGACCAGTCCTTCAGTAAGTATGTATTTTGATTTGTCATTTTAGATGAAGTTTATAAAGAGAATTTTATAAAGACTTTATAAAGAGAAAGAAGAATGTGTTGTATGTCTGCTACTTAATAAGAACTTTATGCAGGACACAAAGTTTAACATTTATAACTAAACTATAAAGAATATATTATATTAAGCTGTTTTTTTAAAGCTTTATTTTTTTTTAAATTGCATAGTTTTATCATTACATTTATATACAAATGTTGAGGAGTTTTTTGCCATAGAAGAAAGTTAACTTCTATATTACATGAGAAGAGAATAATCTATGGGATTCCACATTTATAAATATAAATCCTATAACACTGAAAACAATTGTTAAACTGATGTGAATGGGTGTTAAAGAAAACCAAAGGCACACTCAGATCCAGAGTAGTTTTTTAAGCCCACAGGAATGCAAAATCCATGCAAGCACAAAAAGAATACTAGTTTTAACACATTAATTTTAAAGGAAAAGTAAATAAATCTAGTTCACTTAAACAAAATTACAGTCAGGTTTCTGATGGATTTCATATAATATTTCTTTTCTAGAAATGGAACTTTTAATGTGAAGGGATATTAAACTTTAGGAAAAATACTGGATATAGTTCACACTGTATTGGGATAAAAGATGCTCTTACTTTGCAAGAAAGAAGAGTTAGAATTATTTATAGTCTTTAAGAATTTTATGTAGGTTTTCAGTATTCCAAAAGTAGGCCATTACAAATAATCTTTTATTATGTCTGTTCTGTCTTACACGAACAAAAACTTTGACTAGTATAGCTACTTCCTGTTGAGGTTTGCACATGTAGCTCTTTATTTAAATACCTGCATCCTTCTGGAGAGACACAGCATTTACTGGCAACATTTGCATTACCCATTAGTACAGGCATTAAGTGTGGGTTTGTAGATGGAAATAGCTGCTGCCCAGGGCCGATGTCCACACTATACATGTTTCAGGAGGTTTTACTTCAGACTGGTTCCAGTTCAGTCTAGTAGACGTGCATCAGCGGTTGGAGATCATTTAATCCTCTCTTGGAGTGCATTTCTCAGTTTAGTTTCAGCCGGAAACAATCCAGTTTGCATGTTCTGAGGCCACTCAGTGTATTAAGTGATGATTTGTGTGACGTTTCCTTCAAAGGTGTAGCCCTGATCATTAACTGTGCTTTAGTTCACTGAAATGCTAACATAGACATAGTACAGTAGACCAAATCATGAATTAACAGCGCAAAACATAAATACACAGAGAAGTTTTTACAGAGAAGTTGTTTCCTTCTGTATTATTGAGATGACTGCAGATGTACTTTATTAGCTAGTTATTAAGTAATTAATTTTGTCTAAAAATTCAAAGGGGTAACTTCTCAGAAACATGATGTTATCAGCATGTCTGAGTGCCTGAGTTGTTATTTTTCTTGTACTTTTTATACTAAATAGCCTGTGTAGGAATAGGATAAGATTAAGAAATTAATTTCATAACATTATAAAGTGAAACAAAAAATTATTACTAGACAGTATTTATTCCATACATATATTTAATGCAAAAAATGATGATATGGTAAGATTTCATGGCACAATCCCTATTCCCCTTGAGTAACTCTTAAAGGCGACGTGTTACTGAGCACAGAAAGGTCAAGGTTGCCACTCCAGCCCTACTGAATGAGTTCAGAGTGAGGTGTTACATTATGGAAAAAGAAAAGAATGGTTAAAATTCAAGTTAGAATTACACAATCAACATTGTAATGTCTTTTTTTCCAAAGACTTTTTTTTTTCATGATTTATTGTAAGTGACTAAAAATGAAAAATAATTTTTTGAAGTAACAGATGTCTGAGGTTTCATTTGAAATTTGAAGTTTGTACAAGTACAAAAGTTATGGTTGTTATTGCAAAAATAGAATTCCTTTGTGATTAAAATGAACCTTTTCCACCGAGTGGATTTATGTGTATGAGTTAGGAATTTATGGAGTGTAAGTAAATAGGAGCCTTTGAGGTTTTATTTTGTCATAAGGATTTACAAAGATAACCACAACAGAGTGTAAAAATTTAGTGAGCCTGAAAATATCTGTAACAAGGATAGAAAGAAAATTTGTTTAATGGCTTTTCTATAATTGACAGGAACATCTTGATCACAGAAAATTCCCAAATAAGTCTTGGTGAATTTGGCTGCTTTTTTCATAGAAATGTATCTAAAACTAATGCATTTTTACCATAGTTTTAGGCCTTGGTAGCCGAGGCTTCAGTATAGTGGCAAAGTGTATTTATCACAGTGAGAACAACATAGGAAGTTCATCTCCTGGAATACGTTTATGAAGCGGTTGAGGTAGAATGAATCCCTGCTGTTAACTATTGTGTAATAAAGCCAAATCCTAATCCTTGTGAGGATTCATGCAAGTAAATAGCATTCCTAGCTTAACATGGATTTGAGTTTGTCTGATTGGGATGTAGATTTGGGGGGAAAAAAAAGAGTTATAGAATATTTCTGTATGCTTGTTCATAGACAGCGTGAATCAATGACTATAGCTGAATTTTTGTCTCTACAAATTAATAACATAGACTTTGTCCTCTGATATACACAAACAAAATACCAGTTAGACGAGAGATGTATTATGGAGAACAGGACTGTATTTCTATCAATCACACCTGTGGAACTATTAGACCACTGGTATTTCCTGCATAATATTTGACATCACTCGGGCGATTTTTGAGTTGTTGATGTGTATATAGCTGTAAATATAATTCTAGCATAATTTGTAAGGTAATTTCTTTATTTATAAACTGCATGAATTTTACTCTGGATTATTCTTAAAAGAGCTCCATGATGGATTTCTTTCTAAAAGTGAGCTAGATGTTAATATAATATACTATAATTTATTCTAACATCCTCTGAGAGATTGAAATACATACAGTAAAATACTGAATATTTGTCCATAGAGTAGTTATTAAATAAATGCTCAAGTGATGTGTTCGTTCTCCCATACTAACATAGGTCTACCATTGTACAAGCTTCAAAATGAGCTTGAAAGTATTACTTTTTAGCATCCAAAGAACTGATGCTTTGGGGCCTGCCTCCAAACCTAGGAAGTTTTGAAGTCAACAGCTTCTTTGTAAAAGAGACACTGCAAACTGTTCGCCGGAAGAAACATTTCCATAAAACTCAACACGTAGTCTTGCCCTTACACTGTCTTTCAAGAAATGCTCTCCACACAGCGCTTGAAGACTCCTCTGATAGTTTTTATGCTAGAAAGTACTACCTGTTTTTTCACTCAGGAGCACAGTATGGCTTGTATCTGTATGACTAAACTCTCTCCTTTTCCATTACCAATAGCCTTGACCATATTGCCCATTTAGAAAAACCACAGGCTCATCTTGTCCTCCAAATTGTGGTCAGGTATCATCTGACATACATAAAAACATGCCAGAGAAATTGCTAGAAATAGAATAGTATGGATGTTTCCATGTCAGTGCTTGAACCTGCGCCATAGGTTTTTCCACGTTACTAATGAGGCGTAGCCTCTGTGCCCTGGCCCCTCAGATATACCTAAAGATATTGCTTTGCTTAGAATCACTAAGGAGGAAAGAATGATCTGTTTACTTGTTGCTTTATTTATCGTAAAGGAAATGATCTTTCAGATATTTTTTTGTTATCACAAATTTGTCTTTTCTCTCAAAAGGTCAGTCTCCAGTACAACCATTTTTAAATGCGCAAGAGGAATGCTTTTGTTATTATAGCACTTTCTATGGATTGCGTGTGTGCTAAGCCTGACCCTTTGGAAAACCCCATTCTCCACTTTCTCATAACAAATTTTCTCTTCTTGCTCTCCTTAAAGGCCAGCTAGTCAATTCACAACCTGATGCATATGCCAGTGAGCCAGTACCTCTTCAGCCTCCAGCATCTGTGCTCAGAGGACAGAAGGCGGCGTAGCAGCATTTAGGGTTCACCGCTCTGTACGAGTCACTTGTTTAGGATTTATTTTCTTGTATTCACAGATTTCTTTAAAAAGTCTTGAGTAGGTTTTCCTTTCTGTTAGTCCAAAGAAGCATGGATATCACAGAGACAATACTTAATACATATTTATTCTGTGATTTTTTTTCCACCTACTGCTTACAGTTTTGCTATACAGCGCATTTTCCTTTTACCGAACTTATTTGTATGGGACAACAACTTGGTTTTGGAAATACTGATTGCTGACTCCTATACGGCTGCCTAAAGAAGAAAAATGAATGATGAGCTTTAAATGGTATTTTTGCACAAAACCACAACTCCAGAGAAATATAGAATCTTGTGTTTTTCATTGTATTATTTCCCACTGAGAACAATTCACACCTTAATTTCCAACCACATCCCATCAGATTTTCTCCCAAATGAACAGCTATTTCCCACTGGTGAGACATTACCATGTTAATTCTCTTCAATGATACTGTCAAATTATCCCTTTGTATATAACTCACCAATTAGAAGAGAATTCTAGTTATTAAGGATTCGTTCAAAGGGTGTGTTAATTCTTTCATTCAAGCCTTTTTGTCAGTAATATGACACTTCACTGATATATTTCTATAAAGGCAAGTTAGGCTAAAGACTACTGCTTAAGCTTACTGAGAAAAAAAACTAGTGGAGAATTAGAGGTCTTTATAATCACAGGCAACATCTACAATTAACAATGTCTGAGTTCTTATCTGAAGTCAGCATATGTGGCTCCCTACATAAGGTCTTCTTTCGCCTGTGATCCATGTTGCATCCACTCGTACTCTTTCACACCATCCCTCTAACAACATTACCTCACTTTACTTATACGCACCATATACGCCTGTGATTTTTCTGTATGTTCTCCATAACTCTCACTTCTCAACATCCATGCTGAACTTGTTGCAAAAGCATGTTGTTGCTGGAAAAAAAATTGAGAGCCATCACCAGGAGGAGAAGTCATAAGCACATTTGCAGTGTCTGTGACAGGTCCTTACTTAATCACCAGAAACTGTAAGACTGCACAGGTCTCCAGCCATTGAGAATTATTACTCAAGAGTGGTCTGCTGTTGTCCTTGGCTGTGGACACGGATTCCTGTACCACTGACCCTTATTCCCTACACCCCTCACCTGGACTTGGCAGGTGGCTTGGCATACACTGCATATGGGTGACATTGTCATATCTCCTTTTCCAAAATCATCCTAGTGCTAATCCTAACTCTACCCTCTGCCCAACAAGCAATGACCTCCCTTGACACCAGCTATCTCCCTGACAACAGCCATAGAGCATGAAACAGCCTCAGCAGCACAGCAATTAAAGACCATTGCCACTTGCCTTGCAATTCGAGGAAGTATTTTCAGTCAACTTCCTATTTGATTCCTAGAGAAGGTGGAAATGAACTCCCTGCAGTGAGGATGAATAACTATTCAAACTCAACATGACACTTCAAAGCACGAACGGCACAGTGTGCCATATAGTTCAATAGTTATAAAATACATCAGAGTAATGCTTCATCTGCTGCAAATAAACAAAGCTACGGTTAAGTGAGATTTGAGTAGATCTTACTTGTCACTGTAGCAGAGTTCAGGTTCTTCTGCTGTTGTATTGTTTACTGCAAGGTTAGGTCAACTTTTTCTCAGCTCCTTACTTTTAAACTTCTTACTCCAAGTGGTCTTCAGGCTGTTCTTACTATATGAGTATCAGTGCCTCCCCCTGATTCTGTAAAATGCATTTGTAGTCTCAGGTGTGTTTCAAAATATTTCCAAGAATCTCTGTCTACAACACCTCCAGACAATTTCAAGTCTGAATCTAATTCAGAAGCTTCATTCGAATATGTCCAGCTGACCTTCCTCTCCAATGCAAGACAATACAAGCTATTTCCAAAAAATAAACTTTATCCTAAACTTGGGCTGGTGTTGACTATGATCAGGAATTTACGTTTTTTTACTGGAAGGATGGGTTCTGTGGCAATAATTAGAGTTAGAATTAAGTTTTTTTGGTAATGTAAAAGCTTGAAGAAACCAGTTAATTCTTTTCTGCCAGCAAGAGTTTGGAATAAAGCTGGAGTCTCTTGTCAACACTTTTTTTTTTTTTTACTTTATGTATAGTTCTTTTTATCATAATTACACTTATGTTGAGGGCTTGCAAATCTAAAACTGGAGTCTAGTTTTGTCCTTGAGACTGAGCAGCCTTCAGAGAGAAGACTGAAGAGAAGTCTGGAGTCAATTGTGGTCAACAGCTTATGTTCCCTTCACTGGATGGGTGGTTCCCTTGGCTAGAATTATTTTTAAGGGTAAGGTTATTTGGGGGAATGTAATGACTGAAGAACCAGTTTCAACATCTGGTGCCTTGTCCTCAGAGGAAGGAAAAAAGAGTTGTTTAGACCAATACTTTGTGCTCTTTTTTTCTTATAATTGTTCCACGACCTTGGTTAAGTTCAGCTCTTGTGTTTGTGCTAGTGTTTGGGAATCTACAGACCGAAGAAGGCAGTTAAATGCTGGATGCTACATGTCTCAAGATGAAGAAACAGAATGTTAAAGACAGCTGACGTTTTGTGTCCTGTTTGTTGCAGAGTTGCAATCCCTGACCATTACTGGGTTTAGAATTAGAGCTGGATTCAGGGTTCGAGAGTTGGAAAGTGAAGAGCTCCTTTTAATGTTTGAAGCTGCACACTCTTCAGTGTTGTGTAAGGGAATTGTATTACCTGTGTATTGTGTCTTTTTTTAATCTTTTTTTTTAAGCCTTGTTTCTATCTTTTCTTGTTGGGTTTCATTCCTGGGCAACAATTGTTTGTTAGACTCAGGAAAGGGTAGCATGTAGTGAATATTAATTTTATGGCTTGCATTAGGCTCAGGTTGAAGCTTGGGATGGTTTGAGAATTTAAATGTTGCATATCTCATTTTTTTTCTGGAGGATTTGGAAACTTAGGGTTCAGAAAGTGGCTTTTTTGGTTGAGGTCTATATGTTTTAGTCTATAGTGAATGCTGACAGCCAGGCTAAGAGTAGGTTTACACTGGATAACTTAAAGATTGAAGATACTGCTCAGACTGTGTGGTCCTAAGAGCTAGAAGTACTAGCCATGGGCTACAGTTGAATTATGGTTAGGGTAGAGAGTATAAACTATGAAGAACCATCTTGTTTCTGAGATAATGTAGGACCTTCAAAGGTTGGTGTCTATCATTACCAAAACATGATTTCCTTTGCTGTAGTGACATATGGTTTAGCTTAGAGTTAGGCATAAAAGCTGGATAAAGCCCAGGTGAATTCCGTGTCTCAGGACACATAGAGTTAAGGAGAAGACTGGTATCGTGGAAGTCCATGTGTTATTTACTCTCTCACCTGTAGAGATTAGTTCCCTAAGTTATTTAAACATACTTGTTTGGTACTAGTTCATTTATATTTATATAATGTAAATAAATATGTGTTTCGTCAAACAATCAGTTTCCATTGTACCCTGCACATTTGTTAATTCACTTCTCTGATCCTTTTGGGACGTTAGCTAACCATGTCTCTCTGAACAGAGTTCAGTTCTAGTGATACGTATCTCTACAATTTGCTATTTATCTGTACAGTTTGTTAGAGATAATATTGGTAAGTTTGTGCCAGATTTGTCTCCTTCTGTTCTACACACCCCTCAGATTTCCTTATGAATGCTTCAGTTCTTGAAGCACAAATTCTCATCATTCTAGAAAAAACAGTGCTCTCCTCATCTGCACTACAGGGCTTACACGATTTCTTTCTTTCCTTTCCTTGCAGTTTTTGATGTCCCCAGTGCCTGTGCACACAGGGATAGGTACCCAGAGACGTGTCTAGCACCGGAGACTTCATTAAAAAAATTCCTTCCAAGAAATATGCCTGTTGGTTACGTGACTTCCTATTCTGCACTATCCTTGTTGACTGTCTGGAGTGTCCCTTGGTCTTCCAGGCAATGCCCCGGCATCTAGGGTTGTGTTTATGAGCAAATGTCTTGCTTTCTGGCTCCCAGTGGAAGTGGCATGGCACCAGTCACAGCCATAGAGTTAACTCTTCCCTTTCCTGTTGCCCTACAGTGTAAGGCAGCCTCATCCACACTCTATTTGGGAGCAGTCCCTGCCCCACATTAACCTCTGAGCTGTATGTGATCACACATTATTTGCGATAACTGTGGATGGTACAGGCAAGCCCTATATATGCTAAGTACTACATAATGTGGACAGTTTCATACTAGCATTCAACTCATGCCTTGTCCTTGATTAGCTTATTAGTATAGACACAGCCCAGGTGTCCTTCTTCTACAAGAAAAAAACTGCGTTCCTCTTCTCATTATTCAATGGAAACATGTCAGTGGAAACAGGCACTACGCATAAAGTCATGATGATTGTTTTAAGAAACAGTTAAACTAAAAACAAGAACTTGAAAATGGAATTTAGAAGAAAAAAAAAAAACCCTCAACAAAAGCAGATAAAGACAGTGGCTTAAGTGGTAAGCCTGTCAGCAATTTCAGTTTTAACTCCCACCGCAAACTAATCCATGATCACTTGAGGTGCATGAGCATGACCCATGCAGCAAAGGTAGGGCTTTGCTTTTCTTTATTGCAAGTTAGACAAGGTCTCCAAATATGTGTTATATTTAGTAATGAAGAATGTAAATGCAGATAATTCCAAAGGCTTTGGTGGAATGGTTTCAAGCATGAAAACCAAAGCAAAGCTTGGATCCAGAAGTCTATCTGTGATAACAGTGATCAGAATGTTAAAGACAATCTCTTTCATTGCATTCTGATAAAACACATGGTGAGGACTTGTTTTGGTTAGAAAATAGCTGCAGCTTATCTACAGCATTGCAAATGCACTTTTAAAATGTCAGGAGCTAAATGTGTTTTTTTGAAAGAATACTGTAGTATACAGTATAACAGGGAGGTTTATTTTGCCACTGAATTTCTTTGATCTTGCTAGTGCTTCCACAACCCCGTTTTTTCTTTTGTTTCTTTCAGTCATGAGGCCATAAGCCCAGATTTGCGATGACATTAGTCTTTTGCCATGGAATGATCAGTATGTCCCAGATTCAGCCTTGTGGCTGAATGAGCAACTAAGAAAAAAATTGTCTGAAAGAGATTTCATCCTTTTTAAAAGAAAAATATTTTTAGTAATAAGTAAATAGGAAAAATTAAAATCAAACCAGGTAAATATTAATTTTGGAATGTTTGAAAAGACTATTTATCTAGAAATGTTATAAAAGTTCTGTTTTGATAAGGATTATTCTGCAGGATTATTAAATTTTCATTATGTTATTTCTGAAAGACTGAAGTATATGTTCTTAAGAATATATAAGACCTGTGACTATGCTGAGAAGTTTGTAAAGAGGACAGCAGTGAAACCTCACCCATATTAGCTATACTGAAATTAACGTACTTTCTTGTTCAGTGGTCAAGTTGTTCGCACATCCATAAGTGTTAGACATGCTGACAGTGGTCCTGAGTAAAAAAGCATTTTTGGAATTACTACAGAATTTGAGTTACTATGAACATTATGTAACAACATTTTCAAATTCAGAGTCTGTGAAATGGAAAAGTTCCAGAAAGCTTTTCCAGGTAAATTAGGATAGAAATCCAAATCTCTGGTTTACGGTATAGGAATTATGCTGAATTGTAGTATAGGAAGCCCTGCCTTCTTTAAGTGGAGATGACAACATACATACAGAAGATTTATTAATAAGTCAGTCTGAATAAACACACATAAACAGATGCATTCAAGAGCAAATCCCTAATTACCGTATCTTTCCAGTCTCAGCAAAGGTATTTGAGTCGGTCATCTTGGTATGCTCCTTGGATGCTCTTGTACACGGAGAAACAAATATATTTTCTGAAATATTGTGCTAATTGTTATGAAATAATCCCAGAGTCATCCTCCATTGCAAAAGAAAAGAGAAAAGGAATTTTTCTTTCAGATCAAAATCAATGTGTATTAGTCATCCTTCTCATGAGCAAAGGTGGCAGTGACAGAACATCATATTCTTATTAAAACCAATTAATTCATTGATGGAAAGGGTCATTGTCAGAGAAATATAATTTTGTTAAATATGAAAACTTTGACAAAAATACTAAGGATGAAAAAAATTCACATTAAAAAAAAAAGTGTGCTGTTCTGCCATCTTAACTGGCAGTTTGCTGGGGATCCTGAGCTCTTACTGTGTCCAGCTTCATAGTGACATTTTCGTGAAGGTTGTGCTCTGGTTGGCAATGTAAGGACTTCCAGGTTCAGAGCTTCTCTGGCCCCTCTGTTGCAGATTGACTCCAAGTTGGGAAGCCCATGGAAGTTTAGCCAACATGTCCAAGAGCCTCCCCAAGCAAGAATTCTCAGAGTTGTTGAGGTTTCTGTTCCAAGGCTGAGAAATTACGACATCAAACAAAGCTGTGAATCTCCGCCGAGTGCTGATGCCTAGGGTACCTCTACATGATGCCCACTAGGCAGTACTGATGTGGAGTAACGGCCTTTCATAACGTCTGCTTGAGGCAGGATAGGAAATGGACTCAGGAGAGAAGGCATGTGGTGGTGCCCCGTAACTTTCCTGAGGTGGCTGCTGGTTGTCTGACCTGCCATAATACTTTGAATTAAAAGGATGGCTGTCACAGAGGAAAACTGTGATGTTTGTGAGTTCAGGCTATGTTTTCCAATAGCAGCATTGTATGGGTTTGCCTTATTGGTCATCTTACTTTTTTTTTGATGAGTTTGCCTTACTGGTCATCGGTACTGCCCTTGTAGGCAACTTTCACATGCAAGAGCTCTGGTCACCTCTATCACACCTGCCCTTGTAGCAAACATAGCAGCAGGTCTGTAAGGTGGGGTCATGTCACATAAGGTTCCAATTTAGACGGAGGTTTAAAGTGGAATTTTCCCATTTTTTCCTTAAAGTGAAAATGTCAGGTTTCTTTTGAAATTTTTATCTGCGAAGTTCCATTTTGCTAGAAAATAAAATTTATCTGGAATAAGACAAATTAAATAAAACTCAGAAAACTCTGCTGGCGGAAACTGTCTGGACAAAAATTATTCTGCTGCTGCCCATGGTGTCTTTAGATGACAAACTATTTCTTCAGTGTTACTTTTCTGACCAGCAGCTTCCAGTGACTTCCTACTATTTTCCTCACCGACTGCTCTGTAGAATCTTCTCCCAGCTATAGATGCTGGGGCAGGAGTGTGGATTTACACACTCCAGATGGCCATATGTGACTCTTGCATACTAAATCTCCTTAGTCTCAGGGCTGGAATGTTAGTTTGAGAAGTCCTTCGGAAATCTCCTATGTCCAACTTTCCGGCACTGACCTTGAGTGTCTTTCAAAGGTGAGGAAGATGGTTAATAATGACTCATGCAGTGAACTTAACCTTACATTTATACTTACACTTCTAAATATGGATATATTTATTTATATTTAAAATGTTATGATTCTTATTTCTTAAAATCTTTTTTTTTCTGGGGTGACTGCAAAATATGTAGCTTGCATGCTGACTGAAAACAACATTTATTTTTGAAATTATTTTGAATTTGTTGTAGCACAGATATTGCGAATTCAACCAATGCTATAATAAAGTTTATTCCTCCTCTTAGCTTTATTTTTGGCTTAGCTACATCCCCTCCAGTATTAATGAAACCAAAGAGAATTGGGATGCACTGTTGTTTCATATTCAAAAGAACTGTCTTTCCGTTGTCTTGAATTCTTAGCAGTTACTTACACAGGTACAAAAAGTCTGAAGATGACTGTAAAATCAGGGACAAGATTTACAACAGTTCAAAAGTCATTTGCCAAAGAGAACGCTCAAAAATCTCTGCTCTGCTGATGGAGAATAGTATTAGAGCAGGAACTGAGTGAGTCTGTAGGAAATGCCTTTTAAGGGAAAATAAATGGATTTCACACCCACTTTGGACTTATTGTGCAAAGTGAAAACACTGAATGTAACCAGTTGCCTGAGTAATGATAAATCCTCTACTAGCAGTCTGCCAGATCAATCTCTGCTCTTGGACACTTGCTTTTCTGCAGTTCAAGAGGAGTACACATCTGCAATCTCTCCAAGGGGTTCTCACCTGATGTCTGCAGTGAAGATGACTCCTAAAGGCAGCTGCTCAGGATTCAGAATTTCCATTCAGTAGGAAACTCCAAGATTAACTAGAAAGTCTGATTAAAAAAAAAAAGAACACCTGAATATTTATTTTACATAGCAGTAAACTTAAATATGAGAACTATACCATTCCAGGAGGGAGGTAGAACAGCATTTTTTCCAAGATGTTTTTTCTTTTTCCTAAATGAGATGCTCTTTTCCTTGCAATATGTTTTCAATAGGCTAACATTTTTCCTATGGCAAAACATTTAACCAGCTCCACTGATGCAAAGCAGTTTCCGAAAAATGCAAGTCTTCTACTATTTTTGGATTGATAGTAGCATTCTAAATGCCAGCCAAAATAAAATTAATAAATTGTAATCCCCAAATCCCAGCGCAATAACCTGCAGATGAGGATGAGTGCTGAATAAACAAGTGTATAGCTTCCAAGGGATATCAAGGGTAAACCTTTTAAAGCACACTGTGATAGGTGAGGTGTGTATTCTACCAATTAATTGTAACAAGATTTTAAAAGCAAGATAAAAATCTTTGCAAATACAGAGAATAACAAATAACCCTAGTATTACTTCTCTAAAGGAAACCAATAACAAGTGACTATCAACCAATATCATCTATCCTAGCTAAAAGCATCTCAACAGTGGTAAGAAAAGTGAAAATCTACAGTAGAATTTGTAAAGACATTAGAAATACCAGATAATTCCACCCTTGATTCAGAATTTATGATAACTTAATCTTAAATTAACCAAACTTAAACTTTGATTTCCAAAATGTGGAAAGCCACACACGAACATGCATACCAATAATCCAGTCACTCCTGAAATATTAGGAGATGAAATTGCACAAACAAGAGTGTTACACAAACCATTTAATTAACTAATAATCCAGAAGATGCTTGTAGAGTATAAAGCTTTGGTATCTTTTCTGGCAGTTAGAAAAGCAGCAACCATCGTTAGACAGATTACGCTTTGTCTTATTACTGGGGCAGGCTATTTCAGTAGAAAGTCTTTGATACTCAGCTAATAAAATAAATTAAAATAGTCTTCACAGGCCTTACTTATGTTGCAGGTTTTAAGTCAGGCTAATGTTTAAACTGAATAAGGCTAACTGAAATATGTGCCTAGCCATATGGTCCTGTGGCAACGTCAGTGGCAAATATTTATCAATAAAATAAGGAGTAATAGTTGTACACAAATGCAAGGCAACCTGATTTGATTCTCTACAAAAGAACAGTTTTTACAGGAGACATCTAAATTCTATGTAAGTAGCTAAACTGAAACAAGACTGGATTTCAACATCTGCAAGACAATCTGATTTCATCCAGATGGTTGTATTTTTTTAAAATATTAGACAATACAAAACATATACGGTCAATCCCACGGCAGGAAAATATCCTTAGATGGTAGATTAGGGAAAAAAAACCACAATAAAGAAGCTTCAGCTCATGTGTCAAACTAGCAAATTTCATATGCTACCTTTTTTGACTAGAATTCACTTCTGAAACTAAGCTTTAAAAAAAAGAGATTTTTTATTTTACTTTTTGGTAGACCCAAGCACTCACATATACTTATGTCTACTTAGGACCTCAGGAAATTCTCAGTCAGGAGTATGTATTTAACAAATGATTTAACTTAAATTAAGTGTCAGAAATGCCCACAGTTCACAAAAACTTATCCCATTGAAATGTTCACTTTAAAGTCAGCTATGCTTGACTAGAGCCTAGGCATTTCCTCTTTCATTAACATTTTCCTTTCTGTAGCGTTCAGTGTAGAATTTCTAACTACTGTTCCTTCTATTTTCTTGACCTACTTCTTGTATTTCATTTTCACTTTCTGCTAAATCATTCAGTTTTTTACTACTGCTGTATAAATATGTGTTCAACCTTCCTGCGTGCAGTTGGTGGAAATGTATATTACTGTAATACTAGCCTCCCAAACACATCATGTTTTCCCCATATGTGCCCTTGCATCCTGCTAGTTTTAGACCTCTGTAAGGCTGAAATTGTGTTTGAGGGTTGGGTTTTGGATGTAGTTTTATTTTTAGGTATAAGAATAATTCCGGCAAACACTCTGGCTGGTTTTGACTCATCTGCTAGTGTCTTCTGTGAATCTTCTTTATGTCTGCCTGAGGAATATCAGAAGTACATTCACAAAATATTAGTATGTGTTAGTGGTGTATTTAAAGAGGCCTTCTGTGACAACATGGGATTTTGTTAAATTTTCTCATGACTAATTCTTCCTTGCCAGCAGGGCACTGGTGTTTGCCCATGTTGGAAGAATTTCTGCCTGAATCCTGTTACCTACCAGCGCTCAACTGAGCCTAGAAACTTGGTGGGAAATAGACGTGATCTTCTGTGACATGTACACTTGTTCCACTTTTCAGATGCTTAAAGTATTTGTGTATATATAATGCCTTCTTTGAACATGTTATTTCTGGAGAAACAGCGTACCCTTTACTCGTAAAACTTTGCAGTTTTGCTTTTAGCAGACAACATTAATGAAGAGTTAACAAGTAAAGACTTAGTTTTCTATTACAGAACTGGGGGAAAAGTTACAGAAAAAAACAGGAACAAAATCATTAACACGGTGGATTAGAATATACTTGCAACACTTTGCCTGTTTCTCACTTAGGATTTTTCCTAGACATGGCTTGGTCATTATAAAGCAAGGATCACTCTGTTCTCGAGATATATTTTTCAGCATCAAATGCCCTAACCATGAACTTTTCTCTCTTTCTTTGTCTAATAATTACCTCATTACTGTTGAACACAAATGAAGTTTCAGTGTACCCTAGGACCTGTATTTTCCCTTATATTATGATTCAGGGAAATGTATCATCAGGTAACTTTGGTTATTGATTCATATATATGAGAAAGCACGTAAAGCTTTTTTTTTAGTTTGATCAGTTGATTTCCTACAATATGCAAAAAGCTTTTTGGAACACAAATTGCTCATCTGTTTTACATTCTTGCTTAGGAAGCCAATTGAATTAGAGTTAGCTGACTCCTCCCTTCCCAAACAATATAATATGGTGTTCTTTGTGAACTCCTTTCCTCTTGGCCACTGTGACCACTTCCCTGGGGAGACTGTTCCAGTGAGCGACCACCCTCTCAATGAAGAATCTTTTCCTGATGTCCAATCTGAACTTCCCCTGATGCAGCTTCATTCCATTTCCCTTCATCCTATCGCTGGTCACCAGAGAGAGGAGATCAGCACCTTCCCCTCCGCTGCCCCCTTGAAGAAGTTGTAGACTGCCATGAGGTCATCCCTCAGCCTTCTCTTCTCCAAGCTGAACAATCCAAGTGACCTCAGCTGCTCCTCATAAGTCTTGCTCTCGAGGCCTTTCACCATCTTCGTCACCCTCCTCTGGACACACTCTACGCTGGATGTAACCCCATTTACTATAACCCTTTGAGCCCAACCCGTCAGCCAATTGCTCACCCAATGTATTGTGGACTTGTCTAGCTGTGTGCTGGACAGTTTATCCAGAAGGATACTGTGGGAGACAGTATCAAAAGCTTTGCTAAAATCCAAAGCCATCACACCTACTGGCTTCCCTTGGTCAACTAGATGGGTGACCTTGTCATAAAAGGAAATTAAATCGGTTAATCAGGACTTTCCCCTTGTGAACCCGTGCTGGCTATGACCAATGACTGCATTGTCTCTCAAGTGTTTTTCAGAAGTCCTAGAATAACCTTCTCCATAATTTTGCCAGGCACTGAAGTGAGACTGACAGGCCTGTAACTACCAGGGTCTTCCTTCTTACCCTTCTTAAGAATTGGGAAAACATTTGGCAGCTTCCAGTCAACTGGGACCTCTCCAGAGTTATTATTAATTAACAAATACAGGGAACTGTACACTCGATTTAGTCCTTCTACCCTCTTCCATCAAGGAAATTTATCTTATTTGCCCTTTTCAGGACAGCTGTGTTGTTTATTCTGGAGCTTGTGTTGGTCCAGGTGCCAGCTGCCATTGATCTTCCTGGGCTCTGGCCGTTTGTGACTTAGAACTCTCCAGCTCTTGTGATATAATTTCCATATACATTTCCGATACAGTATTATGGTAGCAGTCACCTTATTTATGAATAGAAGAATTTTATAGAATGTGCATGGCCATACTATGCCGTATGGTATCAAGGCCAGGTAATTGGCCGTGGCACTGTTTATTTTACTCTAGAGTCTTATTTCACCTCAGACTAGGGAATTCTCTGACGCACTTATCTTAAACATCCCAGAAATCCAGAAGAAATTTGAACTAAAAAGAGCTGAGGGAGACTTCCAGCACAGGTGTTCCAGACCGATGTGTTCCATGATGGCATACTACTTCTGATCTCAAATCCTGGATAGTTTCATAGGGAATGATACCTCAGTTCTTCTGATGTTTATTAAAAGAAGATTTGGTGGGAAATTTTCACTTCTTTATCCCTTAATAAAAAGTCTTTTATTCAGTATAGTACTTAGGGCAGGATCTTATATTCAAGTGGTAGAGCAAGATGACTGGTTTTAACTATTTGCTGCTTGCAGAAGAGAAGTGACTAAGTATTTTCAGTGTCAGAAAAGTAAAGAAATAGGCTAAAGTTATAATCTGCAGTACCTCTGTTAAATCTAAATCTTATATTTTGCATAAATGATTGTTTGAAACCTGTTCCTGAAAAATTGACATGAAACACAGCTAGTGCTTATTTGTATCTACTGTTAAATTCATTAGTACAAAATCAATATTGTGTACACTAGAAACATGTAGCATAAGCTATAGAGATAATTTGGTGCCCTCTCTCCAGTTTATGTATATAGCATTTAGAGTCTTCTGCTTGCTTGTTGTGGGGTAGTGCTAGGTACAATCTGTATTTCTCAACCTCATTTTTGTGTGTTTTTTGTTTGTTTCTTTGTTTGAATAAGGAACTGTAATAGAAGTTGTTGGATAATTCTGAAACCTCTAAATTATCATCAGTGTGCAGTATTTGCCTTTCACTTTTACAATATGATGTCCACTCAGGCCACTCTTCTCACAGGGTCTCATGCTCTCATCCTTTGTAGTTCCTGTTACAGGGAGAGGCAAACACAAAAAATACCAGTTTGGGTCCGTTATTTTAAAAAGAGAGACTGATCTTGTAAACCATTATTCACAAAAAAAATGAATAATAACCTCAGTTTTGCCCTTTACGTCACTAAAGATGACATAAGGGTAAGGCTTGTAATATTATAACTAGACCTAGAAAAATATTTAAGACTTAAATACCCTTCAAGAATAATCTGACCTTAGTTATTACCTGTCAAGGTTTCCAACCCTGAGATGAATAGAAACACACCCAGAAAGAATGGCTGATGTGACAATATCCCATCCCCAGCAGGAAGTTTACATTTCAAAAGTATCTTCACAAAATGAAGAGCTGGACTGAAACAAAAAATTCTGTTTGAGACAACTGTTGAGGTTTGAAATTTTGTTTTTTCCTCTGAATTAGAACAAAACCAAAACCTTTCAAATATTTTCGGGAAAGGGAATTGTGGTGAAATATCTGTTTTCTGAACAGAAAGGTCAACTTTTGAATTCATGTCTCTTGCTACTGGAAACAACCCAAGAATCTACCCTGGACATTTGAAATCTCCCACTGTAAATGTTGTCAAAATCAATATTTCTCTGTAAGACATCCTGGCTTTGATGCAGATGCTTGTTTGGACCGAAAGTGAACACACAAGTGTCAGAACTGCTGACTAATTTCAGTTAGAAACAAGCTAGATGGAAAGATGGGAAGGGGACAGGAACTTTGATATTAGCAGTGTGGCTTAACTATTCCCCACAAGAAAGTGTGTTAAGTGGGGAGCCACGGCCATAGACAGCAGTGACCGACTCTGGGGCCAAATTCCGTAATCAGTGCAGATGACCTCCTACTGCATGCAACTCTTCCTGCTGCTTCTAATGAGTCATAATTTCCTTTTAAGCTTTATAAAATACACATAGTGACACATGGTAATTCATGTTTATTGTCATAATTTGGTCATACAAACAAGGGCAACTTTAGTCAATTGAAAGTTATTACTAGAATGTGTCAAGCACTAAAACAAATAGCTAGAGCTGAGTGTGCCTTCTTCTTTGTCTAATATGCAGTGGCATAGAATAACTGCACCATGGAATTTTATTGAAAAACGTAAAATTAGATTTTACAGAGGGCTCAGTGGGGTAACACATTCTTGAATTTTATTGAAGCCTAACATTGTCCTCAGCTTCTCAGACATAGTATGTTTCAGTTACCACTATATTATTCCAAATAACTATTGTGAACAGATTCTGGCGAAGGCTTATATAACATTTATAGTCCTCAGCAAGCCAGTATTCCCAACAGATTTTCTCAGTTTCTCCACATTTAAAATGCCTTTGCGCTTCAATAAATGTTGAGTCAGCTCTACTTAGGTTATGCAAGATATTTTATGAGGAAGCATGTGCACTGAGCTAACAAAATTTCAGTACTTTGTTAGAGGCAGATACCAAGTTTTTTACACAATTTATTCTGCTAAATGTTAATGCTATGTACTGTAGCTTTCACTCATGCCCCATATGAGCCTATATTTTCCTCATGCTGACGTACTGTATGTAAATTTAATGATGGCACTAATGACCATCTCCCTTGAATCAGGATTACCTGATTTTTTTTTGCAACACTGAACATTGTGCTTTGTACATGCCATTCTAAATATCGCTAATATTATATAATGCTGTTCAGAGGACTTTGCTTCTCAGTGTCCCTGCTGATGTGTACAATAAGGCTGAACAGGTTGGGAGAACAGGATGGAGTTTCAGCTGGCCTTGGGAAATGAGATACAGCTGTTTCCAAGTTTCATGAGTGTCTGAGTTATGTAAGCAATTTTTCATGACAGACATAGCTTCATGGTTTGCTTTTTGTATGACCCTGCTGGAGTAGAAATAAAATTATCAGGGACTTGGATGATTTTGGCTGCTGTTGTTAGGCAGAAGGGAATGACTCTTGAAATAAAGTGGCAACAATCATCATGAGCATGTCATAACCAAACGCCCGGCAAAGCACCAGAACTAATCCGTAGATTAAGGTCTGCTCAAAACCATGTGCAGAGTCCAACCTCCTCCTTAGCATCTTCCTCCTGTTTTTTTTCCAAGAGTTCTTCCTATGATCAGTGAGGAGGCAAAGTAGAGAGGAGATAAGGATGGTGTTAATTCCTAATGTGCTGGGTATCTGTTTCTAGTATCTGTATCTGTATATGTCTATGTGTGTGTATATGTATGTGTAAGGTTTCCCAAGAAACAATTCTGGGAATCCTTACACAAACTGAAGTTTTACAGTAATTTCAAATATGTATGAGTAGAGATCTCTGATACTAGACTGTTCTGTGTGTCTGTGTCCTCCTCGTTGGTGCTAGGAGAAACTGTGCTTTCAGGGGCCCTGTGGGGTACTGTGACACTTTCTTTGTGCTGTGGAAATCTGTGTGCACTGACATGCTGGCGTTGTATTAAATGCCCTTCAAACCTCCACGGAGCCTCCTCCTCCTGCACTCTCTGACAAGCAGTCTGCTGGAACAATGCCTATGACATTATAAAGGGCAAAAATCAGACTCAGACTTGCTCCTTCTGATAGAAGGAACTGCAGTTTTGCTTGATGGAGTTTGTCACAGGCAGTGCTATGTAATAAAAGAAACCTAAGTTTTCCCTTTTTATTCTACTTATATTTTCAAAGTATGAAACTTCTTGTACTTAAGCCATTTAAATTCTACTTGAAGGAATTCCCCGTAGCACAGCTTGACCTAAGAGGTGCTTGCTACTCTTCTTTCACATTATTTTGCATTTCCCAACTGCCTTTCTGTGCAGGAACATCAGCAGGACCTTCTGGTTGTTGGGCTGCAGGTGGTGAGGAGGAGGAAAATGAGGCAGAGGCAAGGGAGGGGAGGCAGACAGCTGAGGCCTTTGTGGGACAGGGATGATTTTGATCCGGTAGCTTGTGGAAACTCAGCTTATGAGCCAGTCTCTTGCTGCTGAGACAGCCTCACGTGCTTTACCTTTGCCATACACACTGCTTGCCAAGGGCATGCAGCTCTGCTTCCAAGAGGCATTTGCTTTCTTTCAGCTCATGCTAAATGTTACCAATGAAAAGGGAAGCAAAAAGAAGATTCGTATTAACTGTTTAAGGAGAAAAATATATTTGCAAAAAGCCCAAATGGATTTTATATTTTGCTCTGTTTCTATACAAAGACATTCAGTAGTTTATTTTTAACACATTTTGAAAGCAAACAAACAGTAATTTGTCTTTGGAAAGACCTGACAGACTGTTAAAGAAAACTTTCGTTAATGAAATTGTTCGACTAATGCTGAGATTAAAGGGGAGGAAGATGCTGTGCTTCTGACACTCAGTTTTCTTTGCACAACAGGCTTCTGTGCTGCGGTGCATTGTTGAGTTTGAGGGGACCTCATCAGCCAGATATGGAGACAATAAGAAAATAGCAACTTTGCAGAAAAGCACATTTCTACAATGTAATATGACAGTCAGCTTCAATTCTTTCTCCTAGGAAAATACCACAGAACAGCTAAGGTCGGAGATGAAACCACAGGTATGTGTTTGTGGTACGTTTTAGGCAGATGTGAGCTGGTTCAGGAGAATGGTAGCCAGACATCACGTAAGAACGCCAGTTCAGCCCGAGCCCAAGGTAATACGCCCTGCTTGACAGCGATGGCCTGACTGCAGCTTTAGGGTTATCAGTCTGCAGTGGCTCCACATGCAGATGACTTGGCATACTGTCAAAACGGCCTTGCAAAACAGCAGGTAGACGTACTCTTCCTCCAGGAAATCGTAGATGGCACTAACCGAAATTTTGAACCTCAGGCAAGTATTCTGCGATCAGCTGTACACTTAGAAGTTCCTTGCAAATCTAGGAGACTGCTGCACTCTGTGTGTCTGCACGGTGTGTGTTTGGAGAAAATACTGGGCTTTAGTGGCCTGCCAAAACAGAAGTTCCTCTCCCCTTTATTTACGCTTTTAAATATTCTCCTGCTCTCTGCAGGGCTCCTGTTGAAGTTTCTGTCTAAAATTTTGGCTATTTCAAATGAACTAAATTTCACTTTTGGGAAATAACTTTTTGGGAGCCTTAGTTGTGTTTGCATTCTCTTGAAAATCTTACCATTGTTCTTCGCGTGTCTTAATACTCTGCCTTTGTGTCAGACTGCAGAAGACAGGAAAGTCTTTTACTCTGCAGGTATGTAGGACTTCATGCACATGCCCATGGCTGGGATTCCTGCACACCACTATCTTAGAAATAAATACCAGTGACACTCCTACAGGATTTTCCTGACTGTATATTTCTTCAGCTACTGTCTAACTATCTTATTCGACATGCATTTTACCAACACATAAAAACTGTTGCTTGGAAAGAGTTTGCACTCCCGCCTTTGCCCTAATTGTAAATCGTCTTTATCCATGCTAAGCCACTAGCAAAAATACGTTCTTAATCTTGTGCTCTTGTCTTCAGTACAGAACCTCTTTCAAAATTATTGCTCTGGGCTTTCATTTGCTTTCCATAGTTCTAATTATGCCGTTTTCTCTTTTCCTACCCACTGATAAAGGCTATTAAATATGCCATTTCAACTTCTTGAAATTGGAAGTTGATCTCTTTTCCTTGCGACATTGTCCTCTTTTCTGTTTAAACAATGGGGCTAAGGAATAGTTTAAGCTCCAGGCAACTTCATTATTACCTACATAGTGCTTCACTTTGAAATGTCTCATTCTCCACTGTTCACTGTTTGTGTCCATGCCTACTGTGTGCATTACTGACAGGAACCTGCATCCCCCCACAAACAGCATCTTTTATTTAACTGCCCCACAGTTTCCTCTGTTTCTCATTCTCCTTTATGCAATACCGTTTGTTTTTAACTGGCGTTTTCTAAATCCTATTCAAATGACCTTTTCCTCTCTCATCAGCTTGGCAATTGAAATATGCCACAGTCCAATAAGCTGTTCCATGCAGCTGGGCTCAGATTTGCTTAAAAACCACCACGTGTTTGTCAGTATCTCCACATGGGTAGTGAGTTGTACTCTCACAAAACAGTTGGTATGTCTGGTGCCAGTGTCTTAGGCAGGAAACAATTCAATTTCCCAAAGGAATAAAAGAGTCTCTTTAAGATCAACTTATAAATACTTGATATAGTTACCATGATATGTACGTGATATAGTTACCATGATAGGGCAGGATTTTAGCTAATGTAGGACTCAGATCTTGACCTCCCACTGCAGTCAATGGGTCCAAGCTGAGCTGACTGCTGCTGCCACTGTCATGAGCCAGACAAAAGCGAGGGACAACCCTGGTCTCTCAGGCTTGACCACCTGTACCTTGAGAGCAGGTCCCTGGTGTGGCAGGTATCTCTCTCCCAACCAATTCCCTGCTTTGGGAGCTAGCACAGGCTGGGGTTGTTCCCAACAGGCAGTTTGGGCACTGTCACAGTGTTTTGGAGGCTAAGAGTCTGACTGTGTAGATGTGGCCAACTTGTGCCCTATGGCCAAAGGATGGGCTCTGGAACTGTTTAGGCTACGTAGTTGTTCTTCCCTCCATTTTTTTCTATTTTTTTCTTTTTAATCTGCCTTTCAGCTCTCAAGTGAGGAAGGAAGTGCAAATCACTTTTCTGTTCATTTTTAATCCTGTCCCTTTATCACCAAGCTCTTTGTATTTCTCTTACATAAACGAAATTATACACATGGCTTCCATATATGTTGCATAGATATGCAATTGTATGTATAATTCCTAGATTTTGCTTGTATTCCCTTTGAGTATCCATGCAAATATGCTAGGTTATTAGACAGTAATACGTTTGTCAGCTGGAATGTTTCTTTACAGCATAAAAAACACTGAAGTGCAGCTGTGACATCAGTACTTGGAACTAATGAGCCATTAATCAAGAAAGCAACCTGACCTTCCCTATTTGCATGGTACTGTTGTCCCCAAGGCTTCTGTATTTCCATTTCCAAGTCCTAATTACTGACTTCTTAGCTTAAAAGCCGTAGCCATAATTATGGAGAGAAGTAGATGGACTATAAGAAAAGCACTTAATCCAACATAATTCTTCTTCATAATAACTGTACTTAAGAAGTTGATGGTTGAATGGCATTCCTATTGCACATGCAGTCATAATAAATGATAGGTTAAAATGTAGACAACTATGGAGTGCATTAGTAGTAGATGCTGTACGACTGAACAAAGATGTTTATCATGTTAGATGGTAATTCATAGGAAAAAAATGGTAAACAGTATGTGATCCATATGTGATAGCTGCTTTCCAAACAGAAAAATGAGAATATTTCTACCCCTGCTGCTGGAACACAAGAAACTTGAACAAAAAACAAGAGAGCAGGAGGAAGGATACTTTTATTTCAGGCTTCTGTTGGACAAGACCTGTTCATATGCATCTATTGCTTCACTTAGTTGAATTCACTTGAATTCACTTCAATTCCTTTTCTCCACCTTTGCTCACTTCTGGTAGAACTGGTAGCCTTTTAGATGAAAATTTTCATTAACAGTGAGACAAAGGGGAGTCTATGGTGAGGGCCTTGGAGAATGTGGCCGTTTACACATTATTTGGCACTGAAGACCACAGCTTGGTTGGTCTCTATGAACTAAGAGAATATAAGTGTTGATTTATACATTCATCAAAAATTAAGAAAAGGCAAATAAATAATTAAACAGAAAAAGTCCAGAATTTACAAAAACATAATTACCTATAATATGTATCATCCATCTTTCCATCAATACAAATTCCTTAGAACTAGTCTTTCTCTAAACTAAGAAGATCTTACAAGACTATCAACAAAGTTTATCTATGCATCAGAAAATGTATTTTTGTCTGTAAACCCAACCAAGTCTTGATTGCTTCTGTTCCATACAGGGAGGTTTTTTTTTAATTCAGAACTTTACTCAATGCAAAAATAGCCACATTTAGGAGGAAGTATACAAAATGTACCTATGTTTTATAGGAAATACAGTTTGTTTTATGTTACCTGATGCGATGATATTGGAGATGAGGTGGAACAGCATTCTTTAGAGGCTTATTATAACTGAACTGGAATCTGACAAAGACTTGCTGTGAGACAGAGCTGCACAGCCGAATCTGTAGCCTGTTCTTGGCAGAAATATGTTTTGTGACTCTGTGGCTGATAACTTTCTTTTTGTGACTCTGTGGCTGATAACTTTCTTTCTTTCTTCCTGTCTTTCTTTCTTTCCTTCTCTCTCTCCCCCTCTCTTTTTCTTTCTTCCTCTCCTCTCCTCTCCTCTCCTTCTTGTCTTCTTTCTTTCTCTCCTTTATTTTTTCTCTCTCTGTCTCTTTCTTTCTTTCTCTCCTCCTTCCTTCCTTCCTTCCTTCCCTCCTTCCTTCCTTCCTTCCTTCCTTCCTTCCTTCCTTCCATTATTTAATTATTTGCTAGATAAGGAAGCAACCAGGGAAGGAAATTTACACTTTACTGAAAGGAACAGAATCATACACTCTAGAAGGTACAGGGTAACTTGGAACTTTTTACCTTCCATTACTCGGTCATTCATGACAACTCTTCCACTACCCTAATTGCTTTGCTAGCTCTCTTTTTGCCCAGGAGAGTGTATGAAATATACAGCCTGTAGCTCAAGGGGAAAGTACTGCTCTGCAGCTTATTATGAGGATGCCAGTGCTTGACCAAGGCTGCCTCACTAACTTGTCCCTAAGGAAAAGAAATGCATCCTCTTCAATTTTATCTTTATTCCCATCCCCTCGATGCATTTATTGAATTGTCATTTTTACCCTTATTTAGAGAAGCGAGCTCAAATATAGCACATAATCTCTGATTTTCATTTCTGTGTCATATCCCCATCTGAGGTAAATCAACAACAATCTACTGCTGTCAGCAAAGCTAAATGAGTCTTTACTTGATAACTATCCAGTTTGTTGGGTTTTTTAAATAAATAGGATGAGGATCTAGAAATATGAAAAATAGAGAGTTTTTTCTTGCTCTTACATTTTTATGTTTATAATGCTGCTGTATTCTTTGTACATAATTTATATGAAAGTGATTATGCTTTGAGATATATACCGTGTATTCTTCTGACAGATCTTTTTACCATATTTATTCATGAGCACATCTGTCTCAGTAGCAGTCTTATAAAAGCATTGCTGTTGTGAAATCTGCACTAGAGAACCAGGACACACGGGAAGAAGGAAAAAGGAGGAGGGGTTTTCTAAAGTCTTTTTCCAACTGTAATGACTTCATAAAATAGCATGAGTCACATAAAAAACAATCCCCTTAATTTATAAGAGGATAAAATACAAGATAGATAACAAAATGTGTACCTTTGCTTGGTTCAAAAAAGACATGTCATGAAGAAGGCATTTGTTGGGAGATACAGTTGGATTCTATTGGGATAACGCATGAATTTTAAAATCACAGAAATTATACTCTTAAATTGGGTGAAGTATGTAAAAGAATGCAGGCTAGAGAGCTAAACTTTGCGGGAACTGTTCATGTGGCTTTGCAAAAAGCTAATCCATCAAATAACTTCAGTGGTTTGACTTTTTTGTAATAACCATTGAAAAATAAACATGTGTACAGGTACAGAAGAAATCATCATATTAGATGCTGAGGATCACCCTGATAAAATGTTACAGTATGCTTTTGTTTCAAGTAGCATGATAATTCATTTTTGTTCCTCTCATAAGTATTTCTTGTTGTTTACATTATTTGTGTGTTCCTGCTTCTCTTCCTTTGCTCCTTATAGACAAATTCAAACTTGCTGACATACCAGGGCACATCATCTCCCCTTTTTGCGTAAACTGTTCTTAGTAACTTGTACTGTGATGGGGAATAGAAGAAGAGAGGCAATCACTTACAATCTCTTCACCATGATTCAGGGAAATCCTACATCTCCTTGTTGACTGATTTGGCTTGTTATTTCTATTTGCTAAATCTGTGAACAGGCGCTGCAGGAAAAACAATATTCCTCTCAGTGAAGATTTCAACAAAAAAATGTCTCTTGGCTTTTGTCTGATGATATATACATATAGTGTTCCTAACCCAAAGACATGTCTGCCTAGTGAGTTTAAAGAGTTGCTCCTAAAATACATGAAGCAAATCCTGGCAAGTGTGGCCAATTTAAAGCTGAGCAGGAGGGTGTAGATGAGGTTTCCAAGACTGGTGGTGAGCACACCTGCTTTGTGCCAATAGCTGGGAAAGATATTAGCTGAAGAGCTACTATGCTTCTATCTAAATACAGAAAAGCAGTCTAAGACCTTCTGGCGTGGTGTTCCTCAGATAGGACCTAACCTTTGAGAATACTTTACCACTCGGTTCACTATCAATATCTTCCCTCTGGAGCATACCAGTCTGACTGTTGCATGGATGTGGCAATTGATGTTTTATTTTCAGCATGTGAAAGGCTTTGTAGAAGAGAAAGAAGTATTTCAATTGCAGTTGTTTCTCATAATGTAAATTTACCTAGTAGGCTTCATAGAAAATATCTGCAACAGACACTTGACCTCAGCAAGGAAAAGAAAAAATAAAAGTTATGTAGTTTCACTAAGTTAATTTCCTCTGGAAACATCACCTGGTAATAAATTGTATGATTTTTTTTAAAGAAGGTTCTTTCCAAACCCTGTTATTCTGATCTAGTCCCTGCTGAGGCCTTATTACTTTCCTGTCTGAGGAGGCTCAAAGTTAAAGCATGCTCTTTTGTGGAGCAAAAGCATCTCCTCTGTACTCAGTACTAGAAAACACCCTCCCTCATTTTCCCTAATTGTCTATTCCGAGTTGTGTTTCCAAGTCAGGTTTACCCTCAAACCAACATCCCATATGCATTAAACACCTGTCCTGGATCCTTGTCCTTTGTTGTGACAATTTCACGAAATTACTTCTAGGAAAAAAATTAGTCCAGTGGAACTTTGATATTAAGGATTAGCATAGTTGGCCAGTGGTTCAAAATCACGATCAGCAATCCATCTTCCAGTCAGCACTGAATATCATTCATGAACCACGAGTGAGGAATATGTAGATACACTCATGGAAAATCACCTGATCATGGTCATCAGCAAAGGATTCCAGAACTAGTGGTCTTTAAAAACGGGAAAAAATACTGTGCTAGCAGCAATGTTAGATTCCCGCTTCTCAGTAATACTTTTAACAAGATAAACTGTCAATAAGTAGATAACATTACATCATAAAAAAACTCTTAAATTTATGTCTACATTATAAGCAGCCAGGATTCATTGCCAAATACAGTATATTAACTGTTTAACTGTAAATCAACTTTATAGCTTGCATGTGTTAAAATAGTTTCTTTTAAACTGCAAATAACACTTGAAGTGTCCCCATTTGGCAGTAACAAGGGACGATTTTCAATCAAGAGAACACTGGGCCAAGCGAATAAGTCCTGAAGTACATTTTATATTCCACAAAAGCTCAGCTGAAGAGAAAGTGATGAAAGTGTCCAAACTTAGGACACTCACGGGTTGGTGTACTGTTTAGTTAATGTGTTTGCTTTCCAATAGTTCGATAGTTTCAACGTATATATTGTGTCATTCTGGAAGCAATAAAGTTGTTAAGTTTAAAACTTAAGACAAAAGGAAGGTGTACCTTTTCTCTGGACCTCACAAACTCAATACTATTTGTTTACCTGTGTGGAAAGATAAAATTTTGGCACACTTTAGTGAATGGAAAAAAATGTGTAAAAATGATAGAGATATCCAGAACCTGAATGTTAAAAATGGATTTTCATACAACATTATAAGCTAACGTGTCTGCTTAATTCAATTAGATATTTTGCAGTTCATGGGAGCTGCTATACAGATTTCCATTTTTTAAGAGTATGTGTTTAGAATCTAAGTTTCAGTATCTTAGTTTGTTAAGAGAAAATTTGAATAAGTTGTTGTGATTTACATAACAATCCAAAATGGCAATGAATTAGCTATTTAATGTAACTTTTCCTAGTATATAAACATAACAGTTTTGGACAGAGAAATGAAAAAGAGCAGCTGTATAAAAAGTCTTTGAAGAAGAAAATTTAATAGAACAAAAAATATGGAGTATTAACCTCTTGTGACTGAAAGATTCTTACTCCCTTGTCTTTGTGCGAGTTAAAATGCTGTGAAAGTGTCTATTCAAACATGAGTCATCTCATCATAAAAACCTATCAGTTTAGTCAGACTTGATTTATCCTACGTAAATTCATGCTTGGTCTTCCAACAACTGTCCTTCATGTGTTTAAAAATGGCTTCCCAGAGGACTTAGTCTGCAGTCTTCATGGGTTAGGCTGAATAAGCCTGTATCTTCCTGATTTTCAACCTTGCACTTCTTGAAGATGGATATGATATTTGCCCTCTTTCTGGTTGTCAGGAAACTTCTGTGATTGCTATCACCTTTCAAAGATTATTGAGCGCGGCTCTGTGGTGATATCTACAAGAACCCACAGGGATGCGTCTTGTCTCATCCTGTGTACTCGTTCACATCCAAATGGTTTAAGTGTTCCCTAACTGTTATCTTCCTTAGCAGTGGCTGATACTGCATTCCCACAGATTCTGCGGTGCCACCATATTTCAGTATTTCCAGTGATGTCATAGATGTCTGTGCATGGCCTTTAATTCCTCCTACTTATTTCTCATGTGCATGTATTTGTGTACAAACACCTGAGAAGATAGTCTCCAGCTGTACCACCTTCCGAAGTGGAGTGAGAGAGATGGTCCTGTCCTTTGGGTGTTTCCTCTCTATTTTCCCTTCACCCACTTTACTTTGGGCACCATCCTTGATGTACCTAGTTTAAAATCTGCCTCATCAGGTCAGCAAAGTCAGTTAGCAAACATGCTTATATCCCCCTTTGTCAGATGGACATGTCTGCCAGCAATTCTCATTCCCTGGTCATAAAAGCCAATGCTTTGCCTGCAACATCAGCCATGCAGACAGGTGTTGGTCTGCAGGATGCATTCATTCCTGTGTCCCTCTCCCTCACTACTAGAGCTGCTTGGTCCATTCAAAGTTTCCCTTGTTGATGTCATTGTTTCCCATAGTGTGAGCTGCAAAAAGTCTGAGGATGACAGGATCTTTCTATGGCTCAAGCATCTTTCCACGATGCAACACTTCCCTCTCCCATAGTGCTCCACAAGGACAGACTCCCCTCCCACGTGGTGGTCCACAACGTTAGGTTCCTCCCCTGCAAGGTGGTTCTCCAGAAGCTGCATTGGAAGCACAGCAGTGGAGTCAGGTCAGCTAGCCAAGACTCCCAGAACAACATCTATATCATGTTCTTGCAGGAATGATGTGCAGTATGGTTGACGGATCACAGTGCTGTTTCTCCTCATAGACCATCTACTCCTACCATTGCTGCAAGAGCAAACAGTGTCACTCTAGTGTGATTTTAACTCTATGTCCTCTGCTAGCTTTCCTAACTGCAGGTAAACTTCAGCCTTTCCTCTTTTGTGCAGAATAAACACGGATATCTTGAAAACCTCTTTGATTATGTTAGGTTTTTTTCTCAAAATTTGTGTGAAGAAAAAGTAAAAATATTTTCTAATTAGAAGTTGGTTGTAGTTCCTTATGGCACCTTAACAAACTAGAGATCCAAAATTCTGTCATATCCAGATTTACTGTCTTAAATACTAAAAAAAAAAACAAACCCAAGCATTTCATGATTCATGTATTTTGCAAACAGAGTAAAACTACAAAAACGAGCCAAACAAAAAAAGTTAGCAGATGCTAGGCTTATGGTGTACAACATACAAATATTTTCCTTCTGAGGGCACTTCTATTATTTACAAAAGAAAGTTTAGAAAATAAGTGGTAGTAAGCTTCTGGATTGCTAAGAATTCCTAAAGACTGAGCTAAAGATTTTAGTTTAGTCCCCATAGCAACTATTCGGAGGAAGCCTCACTTTTCTTGCCATCATTTTAATTAGGAATTTACTTCACTGAAGATAAAATGCTCAATGTAAGAAATATAAAATGTATTCCTATTAGGAGTGATCTGTAAAAATGATAATTGTTTTTGTGTTGTTCTAAAGCTCTGTTTAATAGGTAGATTTTCATGTTGAGCCCCAGGTTTCTGCAAACTTACTGTGTAAAAGTCTCTCTAGGATCCGCAGAAGACCAACTTCCAACTGTGCTGGCAATGAAGTTTCCCTGCCCTTATCTGTGTGATTGCTAGCAGTTATTTGTGACCTTTTGGCACTCTGCAGTCATTGCTGGAAGAGTACAAAAAGTGGCATACAAGCACCGAATAGCCATCTGATTTGTGTCTTTTTTCCTCCTTTTAGAATAATTCTCAAAAAAATAATAATGTCATCAAGGACCATCACAGTAAATAATAGTTCAGAAGGTCAGAGAAATACAGAGCTGCAAAACCTAGAATGTGTAGTAGTCCGTTCCAAGACTTGCCGTCTGTTGACCTGTATATACATAGAGCCTTTTGGACAATTAACAATCTCTACGAATTTAAGAACATGAGAACACGGCCAAAAGAAATAAGTGGAACAGCTCCATGGCATTTGTAGTAAAGGTCTTCGGAAGCTATTTGAGAAACGCTTTTTTGTGCATGCATCTGAACACTGATGGCAAAACATACACATCTCAACAATTTACATCCTTGCAAATAGTGCACAAGATCAGTGACAAAAACCTAAACCAAACAGTATTGTGTCTTGGCTGTGGAGGAACAGTCACAGCCATAGAAAAGAGTCTGCTCTGACACCAGAAATGTGAGAATGAATCCAAGAACACGTTAGCAGGAATATTTTCCACAAGTCTGAAAGGTCTGCAACGTCCCACAGCTGCGGCATTTGTTTGAATAGACCCTTGTTTTCTGAGTGAAATTACTTAGTAAAAATGTTGTGCAAACAACAAAGGCAACAAAGTTTATATCAGAGATTTGTAGCCAGGGTTCTTTACATAGCTGAGTATCCACAGCTGTGACAGCAATCAAGTGCACAAGGTTTTCTTTTCCTTGGTTAATTGTTGTGAGGAAATTGTTTCTAAAGCTTGGAGAAGTCAGTAGAAAGCAACTGGGAGTAAGGAAAATGGTCACAGACTCCTGGCAATCAATAAAACAGAGCCGAAATGTAAACAGCACAGTGTAGGTAGGAACATTTGTTGCTAATCTTCCTGTGATTCTTCAGTGAAATACATAGTCTTTTTCCCAGGGTAATGCTCTGAGGTAATGGTTTTAGAAGTGCTTTTCCAAGACCTAATGCATCAGAGCAGAGACACATGGGCTTGTAGCATAACTGGTGAAGGAGGCCATTGACTCAGCAGTGATGGCCATGCTGGATGGCTGAGAGAGAAGTTCACGAGCTCACCGCAAAACAGATAGGAGAAAGAGTACTGAGTGCCCTGAAATCTACCTTCTTCTAGAGATAACTGGCTTTCTTGGCCTGAATGCTAGTACTATTCTGATGGTTCATGCAAAGGTGATGGAAGAAAGGTTGGGGAATACGTCAGTGAAATACGCAAAAGGGTCATATAGAATCATGAAAACATTGTTTTTGAAGTCATTCTCTTTCCTTTTTGCTATCCCCAGTGTTTCTCCATGCTTTTCACCTTTCTCTTCCTTCTTCAGTATCTAAATGCTAGTCCTACTGTAAATGCAATAAAATGCAATGCGTAAAGGTGTATTCTGTGCTCCAAGATGACAGAAACAGTGTTAGAAAAATAACAATCTCCTCAAACCTCCATTGCTTCATCAGGTACACATTCCAGTAGGAATATTCTGTTTTCCCATACCTGGGAGGTACCAGAGCAAAACCTTCACAAACACAACACCATATGGCTTCTCTCAGACTGCAGGGATGCCAGCAGAGACCTGCACAACTTCCTCTCCTCCGTCTCCTGCCCTGGTCTGTAGCCGGAGCCCCAGATGACTGTCCTATTCACTGCCACTTTTCTAGTAGCCTGGGTAACCTAAACCTTAGTACGGATAGAGAGCACTTAATTTTGGGTTAGCTTTGCCAATTAATTTCTTTAGTTCTTTCCATTGTTCTTAGTCTTTAAAGACTTTACTTCATATATCCACCTGTATATAATATTACAACTTTTTATATGACATAATTTATTTCCTCATAACTTTCTGGTTCTGTATCTCTCCTTTTTTTCTTTACTTTCTTTGCCTCTTTGCAGGTGTTTTCTGAGAATGACTTGTTATTTATGTGGCTCTCTTACCTTCTTTTTTCTTCTAACTGTAACCTAGAGCTACATTCTGTTAGAAATTGTTTTTGTTCCCCAATAAAAAATGTGGATATGACAAAACATTGTTTGATGATTGGATACCAAATGGATAGACCTCTGACACCAGATACCACACAGAGATATCTGATAACTGCTATAATTCTGGAAAGAAGTTCTGCTGGGATTAGCAAAAGCCATTCTACTCAAATCCCTAACAATGGCTTCCTTGCTTCCAGTGTTCACAGGATGAACCTTAATTTAGTCCAACAAAGTTAGAACTTTGGGAAACTTGGTTTTAATAACTTACAGAAGACAAATATTGTTGGGTTATTATTATTTAGTTATTAATATTATTGTTCTTGGCCTTGTGATGCTAGTATTCAGAGAATTTCACAGTTTTCTGTGGAATTGAGGAAAGACTCAGTAGACTGATTTCTTCATCTCTTACATTTGTGGAAATAAAGAACAATGGAAGAAGAATGGCCAGTCAAAAATGTTGTCAGGACTGAAGGGGAAACATTGGAAGCAAATATCTTTTTTTTTGAATGACTTCTTCTTTTACAGTCCTGAGGAAAACTGAGGTCAAAGCAAGATTGGCATACTGTGCATTTAAAAAACCTATTCTAGTTTCACTCTGCTCTTCCTTCCTAATCTCAATGAAGTTGGTAGCACGCTCTGTAAGCCATCTGCCAGATGAAGACATCACAAATGTTAAATATAGCCTAGGAACACTATCTCTCTTTTTTCTCTGGATCACAATTCAGGGCAGAGCCAAATTTGAAGCCTGCTGAATTATTTTTTTTTTTCCTCAGCTTACTCTAGAGGGAGATTAGGCTTTAACCTTCTGACTATCTCTTCCTTCATGCTATCATCTAGTTTAAACATATAACAAGTTATTAAATTTCCCCTGGCTACTCTTCTGCTTGAGCCAAATAACTTTTGGTTTATGAGAAAAAATCTTTAAGAATGACATCCTGTCTTGATTTGGAGTTTGGAGAAGACAAAAGATGGGCAATCCATCAGACCTCTCATAGTGTACTAGAAATAGCCAGTGAGCTTCACTGTTAAAATGTTTGGTATTTTTCCCTGAAGTAGTTGAGCTCAGAGCGCTTCCATCACCCTTCTTTACCTCTTTCTGTTAAAAACCTCAGTAGTTTTTGGTTATTGCCCTTAAAGAAAACAGTCATTGCACTTTTCACACGAACTAATTAGGAAGCCCGTTAGCTCTTCCTGACAGAGTATCAAACTGGGAGCTGTGGATTAATTTTGTTCAAGTCTGTCATCCTTTCTGGAGTCATTGCTTTCTCCACCCTACGTATTTGCCCTGGTTTTCTGATTTCTTGATTTAGAACTTTGTACGTGGATCTATTACAATGATTTTTTGGGGGAGACTTTGCAAAATCTGTACTTACTGTTTGATAAACATATACCTGAGCTCATGAGCAAATTACTGTCTATGTCTCATGTGTCATCCTCTCTATTTTCCTTTCCACCAGTCTTAATGTTATTGCCAAAGTCTATTAGCAATGATTTGATACAATAATTCTGTGTAATTGTGGAAATGCGGTGTAGCATTTGCTACATTAAATGCTCTAGGGCCTCAGGTTTAGTACCAGTCCCTATGATACTATAGCAGAAATTCACTGATTCACTTGAAATTTATTTATGATTACTTGTTGTTCTATTTTTGTTATTAATACTGGCTATGCTTGGTACTGTGTCATCTGAGCAAAATAATTTCTTTAACTGAGGTTTATGTCTTTAATCAAGATGACAGAGACATAAAAAAGGCACTTGAGAGCCTCTGACTGTAAATTTTCAGTGATGCAAAGCCAGCTCGGGTTTTGCATCATTAAGCAAGAAAAATGAGGTATTGATTTCCCAGGTCAGCTGCACTGCCCTTGTCCCTTTGTTCTGATATTAAGAAATCTTTAGCCAGCTGTGAAGGAGGGAAGAGACTGAGGTCTTCCCAAGTGTGAAGGAATCCCAAACTAGAGGAAAGCCATCTTTATGCCAGTGATCCTTCACTGCTGTCACAGAAGGTATTTTGGGCAAGACAAAAGTTGGAGCACACTGCGTTCCTCCAACCTTTGGCAAAGGTGCAATGCCTATATGATATTCCCGACATAACAATTTTTAGCAGCCTTCACACTCAAAAGTGAACCAAGCTGGGGCTGGCTCTTCTCTCTCACATTGTTTTTTCCTGTTGAGCTTTTTGATTTATTTGCTTTTGATTTATACTGACATATACATGAGGACTGAAGGTACAAATGGGATTTTTATAAATTCAAGCATGGCTTCCATGAGTCAAAACTGCAGAACACAGCCCTGTAAAAGGTACAAGACCATCTGGAGGGACAGATTCGAAACCAGATGAACTACTCAGCTATTAAACTTGATGGCAAGTGGTTCCAGAACAAAAAATGTTAGCTTGTCAGCATCCGGAGGAAGAACTTGGTCACTATGAATGTTTTTGAAGAGTCGAAGTTCAGTATTAGTTATTAACATTTGCAATGCATAAATGTTGCTAATACAGTTGTGTAATGGACTGAACATTCTTCTAGCTAATTTTCTTTGACATACTTTAATTATTTTCTCTATATTTCCACCTAACAAGCTTCATACTGCACTTAACTTGCTTGAGTTTTGCATCAGAAGTTCCTCCTGTCTATTTTGGACACGAAAAGAATATAGATATTAAACTCTGTGGGAAAAAAAAATCATCTAAGTAAATGTGTCCTTAAAGAGCTATGGAAAAGCACTGCTTCTAAAGAGTCCACTTCAGTAAAATATATGATGACATTTTACCTTGTGAATGCTAACTCTTCATGGTGTCAAATCCTGGCATATCATCTGAACATATTTTTTCTCTGCATCTGCCTCCTAAATTACTCCAAATACAGACTTTGTTGTGTTGTACAATACAGAGTAAAACCTACTACCATTTCATGTTAGAGACTTAAATAGAAACTATAAATATTCAGAAATATAAATATTCATATAAAATAACTGTTTTCCAAATGGCCTCAATTTCACTGATGTCAGTTGTGAAACCTGCTTCCCTTTCATACGCTTCTGGCATATGATCAATGTTATAGATCATAAAAGGGTGGAGATTGTGCAAAAATCAGGTACAGATATAGTTCTCCTCTAGATCTGAGCACCTGAAACTGTTTATTGGTACATTTAAATGTATTGTTAATAAATTTTAATGGCTAAGCAGCCAATTCAGTGTTCACAGGAGTCAAGGAAAAGTACTCTGA
>NW_009623625.1:35935-47546 GCF_000690535.1 Cariama cristata
CAGAAACACTGAAAAGAGAAACTCATTACGCAGCTCTCATTTCTTTGATGTGTTACACTGCAGTCTTACCAAAAATTGGCAGAGAGGTAAAAAGAGAATTTTAATAGGTTAGGATAAATCTATGATGAAGCAAAAGATGAAACCCAAAACAAACATGTCCATTTAGGGAAATAATTTTTAACCTGTTCAACTCTGACCTCAGATTATTTTCAGAGATGTTTCCTCTCAAGACTGCAAATGATTTTGCAATTAAATTGCCTTTATTGTGAGATGCTGAAATTACCCCAAATGAACTCAGTTCAATACCAGCATGGTGAAGACCCAGCTAGGCGTCTTACAGGGAGGGAGGCTTGACCCATCTCTTCTGCCTTGGGAGTTCTGCTTGGTGTCTCCATGGCTGCAAGCAAGCTAGTCCTTCCTTGGCCCATGCTTGATGAAACAGATATTTTAGGGAGCTTATGTTACTGCACTTCTCTCTAAAATACTTTCTGTGGGGCCCCTCTGTCATGAGTTTGGCCAAAAGAACCAAGGGCTTAAGAAAGAAAGCTTTGCTAGGAAAAAAACCTTAGAAGTTCTTCCATGAACTCCGCTAGTAAAATTTATTTTAAAAAGTACTTCTAGTTAAAATTCTCTTAAAAATAACGGGTAGAATCTACAGTAACTAAGGCACCACATTTTTTCTTACAGGTACAGGAAATGCAGCTGTATTAGGCATTATAAAAAGCAAATACAGTCACTCAAATGCACATCCAGTCATTGATATATTCTTTGTTCCATTGCTACTAATAACGGTGTTCCTACCAAGACCATCTAGGAAGACAAACGATTGTATCAAGAAGGGTATCTACGGACAAGGGATACAGAGATGAAGAATTTCTGTTAATACAATTTATGAAGAGATAGGTTTTACAGGTGTTCTGTATTATACTTTTGGATTTCCAAATCTGCACCTAATATTTTTTCTTTCCATAGTGAGTATGGTAGATTAATCTTTATCCAAATGTCTTTAAAAAGAACATTCTGATTCACTTGCCAAAATTGGATATGAATTTTGAAACAGAAAATATTCATGTTTGCTCTAAGAATTGGCACCCCTTCTGTATCACTCCAGGAATGGTTCCTGCACTAGCAGGCTGAGAAAAGGTAGAAAATTAGCTTTAAAGGAAAATCCATTTATAAAAGATGGTATTTATTTATTTATAATGCTAATTAAGCAGAAGTGGCTTTCTTCTTCTATATTGAAATTAATTTTTTCATTCATCCTTGTTTACTAGCGACAAAAAAAAAAAAAAAAAAAAATAAAAATTGATGTTGGCATTCCCCATCCTCTCTCTGTAGCTTGCGGAGAAGAGTGTAAGCCAAATTCAGGCATGGTATGTATATGATATAAGCAGCTCCCTGAAATCTGATGTGATGGCCTGAGCGTAGCATGACAGGTTGTACATGCAAAGGGTGCAGAAGAACAGGCTGATGGCAAGAAAAAAAGTCAAGAAAAGATTTCTCTTCATTTTATATAGCGAGTCCTTCTGGCTTTTGAAGCCAAAATTACATTATTTATGTAATAAATAATCTTGACCCTTCAGTAGTCTTTAGCTGTATACTGGCTCACCTTGCTCAGAACGTGGTCAACTTGATCCCCTGGGGTCAAGGGCTCAAAACTGTAGGAATAATGGTGAGTTCAACCCGAAGGAAGGATGAGGATCGTGCCTCCTGTCAGCAGGATGCTGTACCATCCAGAACTGGCATGAGGGACTGTGGGTTTGTCTCATGATGAAAGGAAATGGGTTTGATGAGAGTCATGGACTGTCTGAGGGATGCACTTTTATGGCAGATCTGCTGTCTATTACTTCACACCAGCAGTGATGTTAATGGGATCAAATACAGCATTTCTAATGTGATTTACGTAGTAACAGCACAGCAGTGATTTTCAAATAAGGCTAAGAAGCTGTGTAGCAGATACTTGGCTTTCTTCAGGAGCAATGCTTCCTAATCCCTTTCTTGATCCATGATTAAGGAAATAAAACTTATCTTAGAAGTGTCACAAACTTCACCATATTAGTATGCGTATACATTCTTCAGAGAGTGATGGATAAATTACATTGGAGATTTTTGATAGCTGGAATAATAAAAATAGGCATAGAAGAGGAACCTGAAGGATTTTGTTTTAAACAGAGCACTAGGATAATACTATCTGTCTCCTCTGAATTTCTTTCCAAATCATTACATTCCTGATTAAATTCCTGGGGTTGCATATTAACCATAACAGCTGTACTCAGACTTCCCTTCTGAGGAGAGAACTTGCCTGTCACATGCAGGAGATGTGCAATACAAGTCACTTCCAATGCCTCAAGAGTGCACAGAACTAAGGATTTTAAGTAATGACAAACTTATATTGTTGCTAAATGAAATAGTTTGATTGAGATGTATACTGTGACATGACATGTTTCTTGATTTATTTTAATTCAGATCAGAACTAGAATTTTGGAAAGCTGGTGGAGAATTTATTACCTTTAGGATTATTTCTTGAGATAGCCCAATTCAGAGTCACATAAAAATTTGAATGATACAATAATATATTCAATATTTAATATCATAGGGTAAACGTATAGAGCAAAAATTGTCATTTTTCCCAAGAAAATTCTTTTATTCCCACTTTCACTCTGATTGCAAAAACTTTGCTCATTTCTAATAGTACTGTATTTTCACATCAACTATTGTTATTGTAGTACAGATTCTCCAGGAAATACCCTGGGGCATTCTGTGTATCACCCAAGGAAGTGATAAAATAGAACCGGAAAATAAAGTAGTCAGGTGAAATAATCAAAAACTCACAGCAAAAAACCCCTGTTCCTAAAAAAAGAACTTTTGGAAATTAAGTTGTCTTTATAGAAGCTTCCTGTTCACTCTTCCACATTCATTCTTCTGACTTTGACTGAAAACTGGGTGTACTTTTTGGATGTTTAGTGTACTTGACATCACTCTTAGTATTACTGTATTATACACTTCACTCAAATTAACTGTTCCATTGGATTCTGTTTCTTATTGTTTTCCTATGAATCTTTTTCACTTGTGAAAAATGTATGTGATCATGCATAAGCTCATTATATGAACCATTGTATTACACATTTCTAAGTATGTGCATGGGGGAGAATGATTTCACCCTTTAAACATGTTTATTCCTGCAAAGAACTATTTATCTACATACTAAAGGACGCAGTGATGCCTGAGGAAAGTGATACAAGCTGAAAATAATTTCATTTTAGTGAAAGCTGAGTAAAGATGATTGTCTAATTAAGTTTAGGTAATAATTTAAGGCTGAGTATAAACTAGTAACAATAGGATCCTTCTAACTTTAGCTTGAAACAATATTGAATTGTGGAAATATATAAAGATCTTCATTTAGGTTTGTAGGATCCTGAGATTATAACTTCCCTCTTATGCTTTCATCAATTAGGATATCTTTAGTAAAATTTGAAACAGTTTACTCGGAGTACTCTAAGTTCATATTCCTTCATCCAAGATACATTCCATGAGTCACTGCCTACTTGGGTTAAATGCACCGTGTCCATTTTAGATCAGACATTTCTCAACCCCGTATTAACTGTCAAAATAGTTTGGAAAGCCAGTTACCAACAACAATTTCATAATCAGCTTTCATTTTCCATTGTCCAGTGATCTAGCAGAAAAAGCATTGGATGCCATATTCTTTTTTTTTTTTTTCTTATAAATATTTTCAAATTTTTATTTAGTAGAAAGTACCCTAGAGCAAAGGTAATAAATAACTATGTTCTCAGGTACTTGCTTGAATACAGTTAGTAAAAACACATGTTTATAAACTGTTTCCCAACTTGTGTCAAACTCCTAATTTTTTACAAGTCACACATGACCAAGTAGTAGTGCAGACCGGGGGTGAATAGTTTTGCCATGGAATAAGAGGACTTCTCTGGCAGCTTTGTGCCTAGCCTGTTTTGTCAGACAAGATGCATGGGTTGTTCTCCAAGGTTGTTCCTAGTGTTGACAAACATAACCAATATGAACATGCCAGATGGGAGTGTTGAAGGACAGGGAAACCTAAGTGACATTCACAGAACAATCAATCCTCAGATGAATCTACAGAGGGAAAAAGGCATGAAAGCTGGAAAACAAGAAAAAGAAGACATCAATGTAATATCAGTTAAAGGTAGAAAAAGAAAATAAATTTTTAAAAAAGGAAAGAAAAACCAGAAATCAGATGATCCGTTCATAGATTGCTTTTTCTGAGAAATACATGAAAATGTAAATGGCATGGATTTTTCTTGCAGAGGTTTATTCAATTTGCTTCTCCCTTCTTTTCCCACTTCCTTGTCTCCTTTAAGCTTCATTGTATGCCTTTAGGTCTCTCCTCCTCCTGTCTTTTTCATGCTTCCTCTGCTTCCCCAGAGCAGAGTCTCTCTCCACACATTCTTCTTCAGATGATTCATTCTAGAGGCTTACTTTTATCCTTTAAGTCCAAGGCTGTTATCCCATAATCCTATGTTATACCATAAAATCTGAGGCTTCAGAAGTATCTTTCCATTCAGCTACTGACATTTTTTTCCCCAACTCTACCTTGTTGCCAGTAGCTAGTTAATGTACCTGTAACGGGGACATACTGCAGAGTTGAAATCCTACTTCTTTTCTGAATGTAGACAGTAAGTCTTTTTAAATTGAAACCAACCCACATAACTGAATTTGATCCTGAACAGTGAAAATCCCCGCTTGCATTCTGCTTATATCTGATATATCCCGAACTATTGCCTAAAATTAATTTATATTGCACAAGTCTCTTTGAAGTATAAGAAATAAAGGAAACAAAGCATAAGGAGACCTTTTCTTGGCTCAGAATTAACATTAAAGTATTTTTGAATGCACTAAGATAAATTACTCAGAAAGTTAGATTTGAAGTTATCAGGCTGGGAAAGAAGACAAAGCATGATGTCCACTGGATTAAAATTCTGTTTTCGCTCAGGTTGTAGCTGGGTTAGGTCTAGATTGGCATACTGATTTAGGATAAGTGGAGAGATCGAACACAAAGAATACATTGCCCAAAGTGGGCTTCAGTTATTGATTACTAAACAAATTTTAAAAATTTTTCCTAAGCCAAACCCAATCTCAAATAAAGAAGCATACAGTTGAAACAAATGTGATACAGGTATGCTAAAACTTTATTGCATTTTGAATCAATAAGAGGACTAGATGCATTCTAAATAAGGCAGTACTTAAACTGCAGTATCTTTGGTCTTTCAATCTTCCTGAAGTCAATCCTTCCATCTAACTGATCTGTTAGACAATCTTTTTTGGACAGTAGCATTTAAAGTAATTGTTTAGTATTAAAAACTCAGTAAGACTGCTTGCCTGTATTTAGCCTCTTGAAGTGTTATTTGTATACACACTTCTCTGTATTTTATTGTCACCTAGGTTAGTCTTTCTGCTAATTACCTTAACTGTCCCAGGGCCCACTTTCTGGCCCTGAGGCCAACTGGAGCAGTTTGACCATACTATTAGACTCCTTTGTTTTCCAAATCACATCTGAATTACTTTTCAGGAATGGCCTGTAGCCCATTCTAACTCCTGATTTGTGTTAGGGAATTGTTATTAGAGGCAAAAAAAAAAAAAAAAAAAGATTATTACATTTTAAAAGCATAGTCAGTTGAGTTCCAGTGTCTGGTTCTCTGCCATAGCAAACAGACATGACTGAAGAGTACTAGAACAGGAATCATTGCTCCACTTACATTGAGCAGACATATGATTTTCAGAAAGGAGAAAATTTTACTTCTGAATCAAATAGAAGCTGTGCTGGCCTATGCACTTTAATAGATTTTTTATATCAAAAAACAAAGAAAACTTGGAATGGACATAGCAGCATAGCTATCTATCCTAGGTGGGTTTAATTTTGGTGATTCAACATGTTTTTGATTGGTTGGGGGTTTTTTGTTTGGTTGATATTTTGCAATGCCTGGGATTCACTTAAAGCTGCAGATCTGTTAAAAATCGATGTGCTAAAGGCAATACCTGAAACTAAACTGAGCTGTAGTCTTTGTACTGTGATTTCTTCTTGCAGAATCTCCAGAATACACAGAACTTCACTTGCTTTCAAACCCTCCTGCTTGCTGAGATAAGAGTCATTGGAAAAGCAAACAAGCCTGTTAAAAAAACTGTCAACACAGCACCTTTTTTTGACTCAGGCTGTGCTGAAGGTAGTTTGCTCCAATTTGTCAAATGGGATGTTGAAATCACAGTTCGTTCTTGAATACCTAGTTATGACTCTCCTCATGCCCTATGCCCCATTGCTCCTACAACTTTTCCAGAATCAAGCCTTGGTTTACCAAACAGCTCCTCTCTCTTCTCTTACTCCTCAGACTTGGTATCCCTTCCATCCTCCTCCTCCTGGTGGGATCCCCAGTCCCTGACAGCTGCCTGGGCTTACTGCTACACTTGACCCTAGCCTTACACAAACTGACCTCGGTTTTCAAGCTGGGTGATACTGAATGGGCATGGTGTCTTTCTCTTTGGCTCTTGCAACTGTTAAGTACTTCCCAAATCTTAGAATCAGAACCCTAATCCTAATGGCCAGTAGGTCATTGGATTTAAAGATTAATTATCTGGATTTATATGTGACAGCATTTTGAATTGGCACAAACCTCCAGTAAATATATTCCACCTGTCTTAACTGTGTTGCAAATGACAAATTTCCAAAATGGTGGGGTTTTCAAATTTTTAATACCATTTAAATGTTTCTTAGAAAAGTTACAGGTTACACACACACATATAAAACACAAACAAGCCCCCCAGGAGAGATATTTTGTCTGGGAAGCAGCAGGTCTCCTGAGACAGAAACCCTATCACTGTGATACATTTAAATGATGTAGGAACCAAGACCTTCATTCCAAAGAAACAAATTAATGACACCTTAATTTTTGAGGTCATAACTCAGCTGACAGTAACTTTCTGTAAATCTGCAATATAGGCAGAAATCAGCACATATTTAAAAATTTATATCTGAAAGCAACAAGTAAAGATACACATTTTATAAGGAGCAGAAACAGCTGCTTTTTCCTATTTCACAAATCGTTCACATTTCCAGCACAATTCAAATTCTCTATTGCCCGCAGGCAGAGAGAAGGATTGAAGAGAAGGCTCAGGGGGGATCTCATCAGTGTTTATAAATAGCTGACAGGAGAGTGCAAAAAGGATGGAGCCAGGCTCTTTTCAGTGGTGCCCAATGACAGAACCAGAGGCAATGGGCACAAACGGAAACAGGAGATTCCCTCTGAATATCTGGAAACAATTTTTTACTGTGATGGTGACCAAGCGCTGGGACAGGTTGTCCGGGGAGGTCATGGAGTCTCCACACCCAGAGATATTCGAAAGCTGTCTGGATATAGTCCTGGGCAGTGAGGCCCTGACTGAGCAGACGGTTGGGCAAGATGACCAAGGTACCTCTGGAGGTCATCTGGTCCAATGCCTTTTTCAAAGCAGGGTAAGCAAGCAGGTTGCTCTAACTGCATAATAAAGACAGCATTTTAAGTCTATTTGGTCCGTATTTACTAGAAAAGTAGGCAAGAAACCATCATTTTGACAGCATCATTTTCTGCTCAGTTTCCCTCTTGCCTGATATTTTTCTTAAAAATTTGCAAGATCCACCTCGGGGAAGAACTACTCCAGCAGGGCTGAGGTTTTCAAAGTGATGGAGCCCTTGGTAAGAGCATAAGCGTAGCAGTTGCCAGTTGCCAGTGAGCAAACAGGCCTTCAAAGAAACGTAAGAGTGTGCTTTATATAAGGGCTAAGGAAAGCAAAATATACCAAAAAAGTATAAGAGGATTCGAGGACTGCAGATTTATTTTTTTTTCCTTTCTTTTTTTTAAGCTAATTTCCATTCTAGAATTCCAGGACTAGTCCGCAAAAAATTTAATTTGGTAGAAGGACCCAGTCAGAATTCTTTGCCTGTGGTTTGCAGGTACTTTTTAGCATATCCTTCGTGAAATTTCTGTTTTTCTCTAGTAATCACCCATGCATACTTTCGATATTTCTATTTATTCTTTCGTGTTGCACAGTACTGCCATTTGATATGTCATATTTGCCCTTCAAACAACTTCTTTTGGTCATAGTCACCCTTCTCTAAATTAATGTGATCACTTTCAGTTAGTTTTCTGATTCCATATTAGCACACTGAGATTTGTCTCTCCTGAGGAAGCAATGAATCTGTGTTAACCCTGAAACATCTATAAAGGCTAAGCAGACTTTTAAAATGTTTTACAAGCAAGCCTGAAGTTGTACTTACTTCAACCATTAAGAACATTTAAACATTCAGTTATAACTGGACATAATATAAAGCAGATGACTTTAATTCTTGTAAGTTTAAAAGATAAATATTAAACCTGTGATTTTAGTTAACATGAACAAACATATAATACATCCACACAACCAAATAATTATTTGATTTAGTATAGACAAGAAACTGGGAGACAATACTGAATTTGATAGTAAGGTATACTATTCTGGAGGAAGGTTATGAGTGGACTTTAATTCAACTTTATCATTAATGACCTTAGCAAAAAAAAAATTATTATAAACTACTTGTAGATATGATCAGTAAGAAAGAGATCACAATAAATACAGGAGGAAATGAATTGTTTTGAGTATAAAAATGTGTGATGTAAGGATAACAAAAGCAAATTAATTTCCATAAATTATCAGATTAAGTATACCTAGCATATTCCTGTACACAGGAAAATTATAAACAATTCTGACCTCACGTTCAGAAGACATATTCAGACTAGAAACTGAATGTTTATAGAATGGATTGGTAGATAATTTAACAAATACAGAATATAGAGCAAGAGGAGAAAAAGAATTTGGTGTTCTTTGGTTAAAATAAAGGTTGAGAAGATATGTCAGTTTTTATAAACATGATCAGGGTAAACACTGAGGAATGGAGAAGGAGAAGGGAAAAAAGAAGTAATCTGTTGGTACACACTGGTCATTCATCATTTTAGGGACCCTTTCAGAAAGTTCTATTCTAAATCCTATGTACATTTACGAAAAAAATACAAAGTTTATGCCACTGTACCACAGTTTAACAGTTGTGTTGGCACTGCATTTATTATTTTTAAAAAAATGGAAGTAAAACAATTCTTTTCATGACTTCAATTACAAAATGCTCTCTGATTCTGCCTTTTTTTTTTTGGCTTTCTAAAGCCATGAGACCCAATAGTAGCTAACCTCTTGATTTTATTGGGTTTGGACAGGGTAATTAACATAGTCAGTATTCCAGAAATACTGAAATACTTTTGTTATTGTAATCTGGAATCAAAGCTGTGTGAACAATCAAAAATTACATTGAAACATGCTCACAGCACTTCCAGTCCAATTTCCTGTCCAATTTCTCTTCACTTTTTAACATCAAGCAAGTTCCTTTTGCTCTTTTTGTCATCAGAGATGCAACGGGGAGATGTTAAAAAGTCAACTTCCAAACTAGAGTGCTTTTCAAGGATTGTGAGAAGTAGAAACTCTTAGGTTATGTGATGAAAGCTCTTCTGCACACCCACAAAGGAACACAAAAAGGCAACGACAGGAACAGAAGCCCAAATATTAACCTGCAAAACTGCCCCCAGGCCCATCACAGGAGCCATCAGGCAGAGTTGGAGGGACACCCAAGCTAAGAACTCAGAAGAAGGGACACCCTGCCCAGGCCTGTGGTGGTACAGCCCTCCAGGCCGCTCCAAGATCTCAGGATAAGCTTTGAGTGCTCCTAGACTCCTCTCTGAGAAGAAGTCTAGAAAGCAAGGGGGTCCTTTTGGAACCTCTTGACTCAATGGGAAGGCCTCCCCAACTGTTTTGCCTGACCCTGTCCTTTAGGCAGCAAGTAGTCAGTCTTGTTAAACCACTGTTGCATTTACTATCAAACTTTGTTAAATCACTTTTTAAAACATATTACCACTTCTCTCCTACGAGTGAAGTGCATCCCTCCATCCATGACAAGGCCCTTCCCAGAGTTGTCTCAGGATAACCTCAGCCCCAGGGTCCGAGCGTGAGACCCATTACAATGGGCTGACAACGGAGCACCTTTTGGGCTGAGGGGTTGCTGCTGTGTGGTACACGTCGTGGGGTGCAGGGGACGAGTGTTTCAGGATAGCACAGGACTATGGGAGGTTTAGGGGAGGAAAGGGATGGATTTAGGTGATTTGGAGACAGACAAGTGTGAAAAAACAGAGGGGTAAGGGAAAAGTATGTAGAACTATATATAAATTATATGAAAGGGAAAATATATGAACTCAGGATAAAGTAACTATTACTGTCAAAAGTGCTGAAGAACTTTAAATACTAGTGGGGTAATGGATATACTTGGAGTAGTTCATTCTATATCTTCAGACTTTGACAATATAGTCCAAGTCTAACAACCAATTTTAAAGAAACTGTGAAAGTATGTATTGCTTAAGGATTTCCCCATTTTCTGCTAACAATTTTAAAATAATTTTGAATTTCAATGAAGTCTTTCTTATGTACCTGCAGATACATCTATTTGTCCTTTCACAATATAGTGAGTATGGTTCAAAATAATACAATAATGGAATCTCTAACTGTGAAAGCAAGCCAGATTATTTTGAAAGAAACCACAATTCAGACACAAGCTAGCTTTTGGGAAAATATGAGTATAACATATGAGAAAAAGTGAAGATGGGACAAAAAGGACTGCTCACAGATGTGAGAGATGTCAACACTGGGGTTGAAAAGCTGGGAAAACATTCATCTGGTGAAAGTTATTAGTGAGAACAAAAAATCAAAGGAATTGGGTCTGGGTCATTTTAATAAGAAACAAACTGCTGTTCATGACAGTGCCTTGTTCTGTTTGTTATCTTTTTGTCCCAGAAAATACAGTAAGGAGTAATTCCAGATCCTGGAAATAATTGTCTTGAAACCAAGTTCTTGTCTTATACAGCCACAAATATCTGCCATGTAGAGTATAAAGTTGAAATCTGGTCAATTTTCTTTAAATAGAACAATCGTTCAGCTGAAAAGATGGAAGAAAGTTGAGATTTCTGGCTTGTGGGGCTGAAGAGTATGTGTAACAGCATTATGTTTACATTCTACATTTCTTTTAGGTCTATCTTGATCTTACTGCCATTGGCAGATTTACAATTAACATATATCTAAACTTGTTGGAACAGCATGCATATGTGGTAAACTTGATGAGAAAATATCTTGTCTGGTTTATGAAAACAAAAAATGAAACATTTCATAGAGCTATTTTCCCTTGGTGTGTATCAGATACATATGAAAGCTAGCAAGAAAATATTATAGCCAACTTCTTTTATCCATAATGCTGTTCTCTGGTTGTTGACGAAAGCAAACATCATCCTTTAAAAGTGCAACAGTATGTGTCTAAGGAAAATCGGGTTCATTTCTGTAGTATCTGTTGTGGAGCATTTAATGAAACTTTATTTCAGAAGTTTTATAATGTTGAATGGTTGTTTTAAGAAAAGAAAAAAAGAAAATAAAAGTGAAACAAAACAGTGGGCTACTTCCACTTAAAGATCCTTTTGTTAGGAGTTTGTAGTCATGGAAATGTACTGACATTTAGGACTCACTCTTT